>NW_019263976.1:12042-13383 GCF_002742605.1 Olea europaea var. sylvestris | reverse complement strand
ATAGAACTTGGAAGAGCTATATCCCAAAAAGTTAGCTATTGAGGTTTGAGAACCCAAACCTTTATAAACCACATAAAGGAAGCTCATGCTTTCAATGTGGAATTTAGGTGCCCATACACTCGAATGGGAAACATGACATATAAAGAGGGAAATAGAAATGAAATTTCCGGGGAGAGAAAAATTAATCACTACAGATACTTTCATAAATAAAAACGAGCAGTTGGATGAAACACGAACCGACGGATTTAGAAAGACTAATTTTGGGGAAGAGAGAGAGAGAGAGAGAGAGAGAGAGAGATTAATCTCTAGAAAAGACCTATTTGTCTATTGGTAAAACAATATTTTTTTTCTCAAACTCATTTCTGACCTCAAGTTCTCAGAATAAAGTTTTTGCTTGATAGCCATTATAGAAAAAAAGGTTATATATTAAATAGTGAGTTTTTTCAAGAATGTGCTTCAAAAGTATGTAAAGGTGTCGAATTTATGTACAAAATATTTTATTGTGTAATGTGTGGTTGAAAATGAATATGAGAATTAAAAGATTTTGTTTTAAAGTGAGACGAACAGGAGCAAAAAATTTTGCCTAAAACTTTTTATAACTGTTTAACTATACATTTGCCAAACAATTACTATTTCAAAACTCATTTTCTTGAAAAATAAAAAAATAATAAAAATAAAATTTAATGATTGTCAAATAGGAGCGAAAGAAATTAAAAAAATTAAATGCTGAAAATACCAACTTCTAGTATGTCTGTTAAAATATTTGCTACATAAAATTGAATTCCATATCATATAATTATGTAGTATCCTTTCATTAATATTTGTTAATCATATCAGTACATTTAAAGATGTTTTAAAAATAAATGTCCAAAATTATAAAATTCCCATTTCTAAAATGTTGGACTTTATTAATTATTAAGACCCATTAGATTTTTCAGTAACTTTTAATAAAGATGAATGAAATGTGTGGTTAAAAAAATGTAGGTCTCTTGAAATGTACGTTAAAATTAATTGTTGACTTGGAGTTATATTAAAATTTCGATTTTAATTTTTATCAAATGGGGACTAAACATTAAGTGAACAAATTTCTTTTCATCTCAAGAGCAAGTTTTTGAAATTAATGGTTGTTCAATCAAATTCATGCTCCATCTCAAGAACTGAGTTTCTATCAATCAAAATTTCTTTTTTTTTTCTCAATAAATAAATTTTTGGAAGGGTTATTTAGGCTCTATGAGTCATCTAAATGTATGCTTGCTATCAACACAATAAATACACTATGCAAATGCAAGACAATTATGCGATGAAATTTTTAGATGTGATATGGATGCAAATTTTTTTTTT
>NW_019263976.1:0-2019 GCF_002742605.1 Olea europaea var. sylvestris | reverse complement strand
ATATATATATATATATATTTATGCTGATTACTTACGTATGTTATATGTCTTCTCTTACCTCTTCTTTTTGTGGCCTCTATCTTCTTATCCTTACAATACTTAATCAAACCATTTTATGTAGGTTTTTGTGTATATAGTTCTCACATAGATATCATAGAGGATGTAATGTTGTGTACATAATAGTAAGAGAATGTATCCTTAACGGTGATAGCGAGCTCGATTGACGGCATTTATGAGACATATGGGAGTTTGAATGTACTTTTTGAAGAATAGGGAAGCCGTTAGAAATAGATTATGAGAGTTGATTCGCCTTCTTGAACCACATTAATTACAGGATAAAAAATTATACTTTATTATTAATTAATAAATATTACCATTTAAAAAGTATTATCACCTGAGTTTTGTATAAGCAAACTCTAAACTTGATTTTTAAAATCAACCTCACTACAATTTTCACTTAATGTTATTATAGAGTTGCATTACACTTTAAGAGTATGCTTGATTGACTTTATTTTTGTTGAAAATATAGAGATGGTAATGAAATCGGATTATCACATACCGTATGTATAGTTTATAAACCAATTTTAAGCATACCATATATGTCGCTTACCATAGTTGCAGGTAGTTTACCGTATATGCAGTTTACTATATTTGTAGCCTACTGTATTTGCAAGCAACTTACCGTATTTGCACATTACCGTATTTGCAGTTTACCGTATACGTTGCCTACCGTATTTGCAGAAAACTCACCGTATTTGCACAAAATTTTCACAAACTGTTTTTATTTCATTTCATATACAGTGAGTGATTTACACATATTTGCTAGATACCGTATATGCAACTAACATACCGGATATGCACTTACATACACCAAAATGTAGAAATACCGTGTTTGCATATATTATCTAAATAAATACCGGTTGGACAACTACCAAACCGAATGTTATTAAATTAATTAATTTTCTTCAAAAAAAATTTCGACATACAGATAATAAACTGTAAAATTATATGAAGCACATATAACAAAATAAATTGAAAAATCTACGAAGCATAAGATTAAACTGAAAATATGTAAATTGCTAAATAAATAAATATGTGAATTGTAGAAATAAATAAATCTTCAACCTGAGGCCGGTGCGAACACAGTTTCCTTAAAACAGATTCGCCCCATCACCGTAAGTGCTTGAGGTCTAATTCGTGATGCGAACCCCGTAGCAATAAAAACTACGAAACCCACAACGAGATTGATGCCGAACCCAAGAACGTCAATACTAACCCGATTTTGGATCTCGAACCCCAAGAATTGAATCAAGAAACCCTAGATTAGCAGAGAACCTAAAACCCCTTGAATTATAATTAAAAGAACCCACAATCTGATTGATTAGAACGCCACAAGAAGTTGAATCTTGATAAGTTCCAAGATTATTCAAGAAGAACAATAAATTGAAAGAAGAAATTTCTCTCTCTATAATATTAATTCAAAAGTCAAAAGTTCAAAGTTGTTACAATGAAAAGTAATCTCCTATTTATACTAATGAATAAAAACGTCCAAAACCATCAAATTATGGTAATAATTTGATTTCATAAGAATTCTATCGAAACTAGGAAATTCGGCCAAAATTAGAAAATTCGCCAATTTTTTTTTTGGCTGGTGCGGCTGCATGGTGTAAATCCATGCGGTCGCATGGTTCAATAGGAATTAGTCTTTTGGTTTTTCGGTATGCATGTGTGCGGCCACATGGTATTTTGCCTGTGCGGCCGCATGGTGTTGTCTTCAGCCTCTGCTTTCGTCGGTTGATAACAAATTGATCCAAGTCGATTCGGCCTTCGACCCGAACATAAAAATTGCTCCATTTTGAGTCCCGGACATGGTTCTATCAATGGTTTCTTGAACGACCAATCCCATCGCTTGTTTCACTTGCTTTGCCCTTGATCGCGTCATTGGTCCGCCATCGACTATCAACGGGTCTCGTATCGCACTTGCCTTCGTCGGGCTCGACTCCTGGATCATATCATCCC
>NW_019263975.1:10093-13384 GCF_002742605.1 Olea europaea var. sylvestris | reverse complement strand
AAATTAGAAGTGGAAAATGGAGTAGGGTCTTTGGAGGTAAATGAAGTGATGGAAGTGAGCTTGGATGAAAATGAAAGAGGAGTGGAGAAGGCTTTATCAGAAACTAATATTTCCCTCCCTATTTTGGACATTCCATCTTTGCAGGTTACTGGAGATTTAGTCCATAACGACGAGGCAATTGGGATACCTTACAACCCGGGCATTGATAATCAATTGGTGGATAATGCTCAACAACAACATCTTAGTTTGGAATTCTCTTCAAAAATGAACATTGAATTTGTGATCCCTGAGGAAGTGATGGAATATCAAAGGCCATGGGAGCAATTTATTTGCAAGGAGCTGAAATACCAAAGTGATATGCGATTAAAAATGCTTCCCATTGGAGTGATAATGCTATAGTTGCCTAGGCCGAGTATAAGTAACGCAAGAAAAAGGATTGGGGATTTATCAACTGAATTTATTTTTGGAACATCACAAGCTTGCAAAAAGAAACCATCCAAGCATAAGTACTTCAATCTTTGTGAAGGAGATTGGGTTTTTATATGCAAAAGGAGGACAAGAATTCAAAGGCAGTCCAAGTTTCATCCTAGAGGCGGTGGGCCATTTCACGTCATTGCATTAATTGGAAACAAGGGCTATAATTTGGAAGTTGAAGGTTTAGATTCGAGGATGAATCCTATTGAAGAGAGAGGGGATGATATGATCCTGGGTGCACCATCAATTTCCAAGAATTCATTAATTGATTGGAGAAGGTCGAAGTCAAGAACTGAGCCAAGTCAAGACTTTGAAGTAGCTAATAAAATTGTTCACTTATGTATTCGAGCCACGGAGTCTAAAACCATGAAGTTCACGTGTCAAGGAGTAAATTTGATGAAGGGGCCGAAGTCTAATTCAATTGGGATTAGCTTGATAATTGCAGCCGAAGACGGAGCCAAAATCAAAGGTTATCCGACTGCATAGCTTCCAACCCTTGTGGTGGCATAGGACCAAACAGGGAATTTTTTGGTAGCATTTGGAACAACCATGCGACCGTACTAAATTGTGCCATGCGGTCGCATAGCACTAAACGGAGGCAAAATCTTTCCTTTTCTCGCGAAGTGTTTTAATTGGAAGAATTTCTTATGTTTGGAAACTCTAATATTATTAGGACTTTAGCACACAATTTTTCCATATTTTAGGAGTTTATTTTTATCTTTAATTATTTTTCTATGTTTCTAGTATGAATAGGATTTTCTTTCATAATTGTAATACAAGACTTTTATTATGAAATTAGAGAATTCTCTCTTGAAGCTTTGCTTCATTTATCTTTGCTCTTGAATGGACAAATCCGAACTTATCAAGACTAATCATCTTGTGGCATTCAAACCATCGGCATGAATCATTGAACTGCGTAATCAAAGGGTCTTTCGCATCATCGTTACCATTGGGTTTTTTGGTTCATCTTTTATTGGCTCAAATCCACAATCCGGGTGTGATTTCTTCAATCGTGTGATCAAGAGGTCTTTCAAGCAACGCTCTTGTTCGGTTGCTTGGTTCACTATTTTGGGGTCAGATCCATAAACCTTGGTCATATTGGCGTTCTTGGGATCCGATTCAATATCTTGTGGGTTCGATTGCAACCTTGCTGATCGGGTTCACATCAGTGTCGGAATGGGTCGAAATTTGGCGGGTTGTTTGAAAACGGCCCGCGAAATTGGACTCGGGGCACAGACCCGAGATCACGAGATTATAGACAAATTCCTTCGTTTGGGCCTCCGAATAGTTAATTTTCATATTAATTATGTCAGGTTGAAGAAGTGCTAGACAGAAAATTAATAAAGAAAAACCGCACCAGGGGCAATTTTATCATTTGTCATGACGGTGTCGGAATGGGCCGAAATTTGACAGGTTGATTGGAAACGGCCCGCGAAATTGGACTCGGGGCACAGACCCGGGATCACGGGATTTTAGTCAAATTCCTTCATTTGGGCCTCCGAATAATTAATTTTCTCATTAATTATGTAAGGTTGAACAAGTGCTGGACAGAAAATTAACAAAGCAAAACCGTACCAGGTGCAATTTTGTCATTTGTCGCGACGGTGTTGAAATTGGCAGAAATTTGGCAGGTTGACTGGAAACGGTACGCGAAATTGGATTCGAGACACAGACCCGGGATCACGGGATTTTAGCCAAATTCCTTCTTTTGGGCCTCCGAATAATTAATTTCCTTATTAATTATGACAGGTTGAAGAAGTGCTGGATAGAAAATTAACAAAGAAAAATCGCACCAGGGGCAATTTTTTCATTTGTCGCGACGGTGTCGGAATAGGCCGAAATTTTGCAAGTTGATTGGAAACGGCCTGAGAAATTGGACTCGGGGCAGAGACACGGGATCATGGGATTTTATCCAAATTCCTTCGTTTGGGCCTTCGAATAATTAATTTCCTTATTAATTATGTCAGGTTGAAGAAGTGCTGAACAGAAAATTAGCAAAGCAAAACCGCACTATGGGCAATTTTGTTATTTGTCAAGACGGTGTCGGAATGGGCCAAAATTTGGCGAGTTGATTGGAAACGGCCCGCGAAATTGGACTCGTGGTACAGACTCGGGATCACGAGATTTTAGCCAAATTTCATCATTTGGGCCTCCGAATAATTAATTTCCTTATTAATTATATCAGGTTGAAAAAGTGTCGGACCAAAAATTTAAAAAGAAAAACCGCACCAGGGGCAATTTTGTCATTTGTCGCGACGGTGTCGGAATGGGCCGAGATTTGGCAAGTTGATTGGAAACAGCCCGCGGAATTGGACTCGGGGCACAGACCCGGGATCACGGGATTTTAGCCAAATTACTTCGATTGGGCCTCCGAATAATTAATTTCCGTATTAATTATGTAATGTTGAACAAGTGCTGGACAGAAAATTAACAAAGCAAAACAGCACTAGGGGCAATTTTGTCATTTGTCGCGACAGTGTCGGAATGGGCAGAAATTTGGCAGGTTGACTAGAAACGGCCCACGAAATTGGACTCGTGGCATGGACCCGGGATCACGGGATTTTAGCCAAATTCCTCGTTTGGGCCTCCGAATAATTAATTTCCTTATTAATTATGTCAAGTTGAAGTAGTTCTGGACAGAAAATTAACAAAGAAAACCGCACAATGGGCAATTTTGTCATTTGTCGCGACGGTGTCGGAATGGACCGAAATTTGGCTGGTTGGTTGGAAACGGCCCGCGAAATTGGACTCAGGGCACGAACTCAAGATCTCGGGATTTTATCCAAGTTCCTTCGTTTGGGCCTCCGAATAATTAAT
>NW_019263975.1:0-2777 GCF_002742605.1 Olea europaea var. sylvestris | reverse complement strand
CACAGACCCGGGATCACGGGATTTTAGCAAAATTCCTTCGTTTGGGCCTCCGAATAATTAATTTCCGTATTAATTATGTCAAGCTGAAGAAGTGCTGGACAGAAAATTAACAAAGAAAAATCGCATCAGAAGCAATTTTGTCATTTGTCGCGATGGTGTTGGAATGGGCCCAAATTTGGCAGGTTGATTGGAATCGGTCGGCGAAATTGGACTCGTGGCATAGACCCGGGATCATGGGATTTTATCCAAATTCATTCGTTACGGCCTCCGAATAATTAATTTCCTTATTAATTATGTCAGGTTGAAGAAGTGATGGACAGAAAATTAACAAAGCAAAATCACACCAGGAGCAATTTTGTTATTTGTCGCGACGGTGTCGGAATGGGCCAAAATTTGGCAGGTTGATAGGAAACGGCCCGCGAAATTGGACTCGGGGCATAGACCCAAGATCACGAGATTTTAGCCAAATTCCTTCGTTTGGGCCTCCAAATAATTAATTTCCTTGTTAATTATGCCAGGTTGAAGAAGTGACTGACAGAAAATTAACAAAGCAAAATCGCAGCAGGAGCAATTTTGTTATTTGTCGCGACGGTGTTGGAATGGGCCGAAATTTGGCAGGTTGATTGGAAACGGCCCGCGAAATTGGACTCGGGGCATAGACCCGAGATTACGGGATTTTAGCCAAATTCCTTCGTTTGGGCCTCCAAATAATTAATTTCCTTATTAATTATGTCAGGCTGAAGAAGTGATGGACAGAAAATTAACAAAGCAAAATCGCACCAGGGGCAATTTTGTCATTTGTCGCGACGGTGTTGGAATGGGCCCAAATTTGGCAGGTTGATTGGAAATGGCCCGTGAAATTGGACTCGGGGCACAGATCCATGATCACGGGATTTATCCAAATTTCTTTTTTTGGGCCTCCGAATAATTAATTTTCGTATTAATTTTGTCCGGTTGAAGAAGTGCTGGACAAAAAATTAACAAAACAAAATCGCACCAGGGGCAATTTTGTCATTTGTCGCGACGGTGTCGAAGTGGGTCGAAATTTGGCAGGCTGATTGGAAATGGCCCGCGAAATTGGAGTCGGGGCACAGACCCGGGATCACGGGATTTTAGCCAAATTCCTTAGTTTGGGCCTCCGAATAATTAATTTTCGTATTAATTATGTCAAGTTGAAGAAGTGCTAGACAGAAAATTAACAATGAAAAACCGAAATTTGGCAGGTTGATTGGAATCGGCTCGTGAAATTGGACTCATGGCAGTGACCTGGGATTGCGGGATTTTATCCAAATTCGTTCGTTAGGGCCTCCGAATAATTAATTTCCGTATTAATTATGTCAGGTTGAAAAAGTGCTGGACAGAAAATTAACAAAGCAAAACCGTACCAGGGGCAATTTTGTCATTTGTCGCGATAGTGTCGGAATGGGCCGAAATTTGGCAGGTTGATTGGAAATGGCCCGTGAAATTGGACTCGGGGCACAGACCCGGGATCACGGGATTTTAGAAAATTCCTTGTTTTGGGCCTCCGAATAATTAATTTCCGTATTAATTTTGTCCGGTTGAAGAAGTGATGGACAGAAAAGTAACAAAGCAAAATCGCACTAGGGGTAATTTCGTCATTTGTCGCGACGGCGTCGGAATGGGCTGAAATTTGGCAGGTTGATTGGAAACGGCCCGCAAATTTTGACTCGGGACACAAACCCGGGATCACGAGATTTTAGCCAAATTCCTTCGTTTGGGCCTCTGAATAGTTAATTTTCGAATTAATTACGTCAGGTTGAAGAAGTGCTGGACAGAAAATTAATAAAGAAAAACCACACCAGGGCCAATTTTGACATTTGTCACGACGGTGTCGGAATGGGCCGAAATTTGGCAGGTTGATTGGTAACGGCCTGCGAAATTGAACTCTGGATCATGGGATTTTAGCTAAATTCCTTCGTTTGGGCCTTTGAAAAATTAATTTTCGTATTAATTGTGTGAGGTTGAAGAAGTGTTGCACAGAAAATTAACAAAGCAAAATCGCACCAGGGGCAATTTTGTCATTTGTCGCGATGGTGTCAGAATGGGCCGAAATTTCGCAGGTTAATTGGAAACGGCCAGCGAAATTGGACTCTGGGCATGGACCCGAGATCTCAGAATTTTAGCCAAATTTCTTCGTTTGGGCCTCCGAATAATTAATTTCCTTATTAATTATGTCGGGTTGAAGAAGTGATGGATAGAAAATTAACATAGCAAAACTGCACTAGGAGCAATTTTGTCATTTGTCGCGACGGTGTCGTAATGGGCCAAAATTCGGCAGGTTGATTGGAAACGGCCCACGAAATTGGACTCGGGGCACAGACCTGAGATCACGGGATTTTAGCCAAATTCCTTAGTTTGGGCCTCCGAATAATTAATTTCCTTATTAATTATGTCAGCTTGAAGAAGTGATGGACAGAAAATTAAAAAAGCAAAACCGCACCAGGGGCAATTTTGTCATTTGTTGCGACGGTGTCGGAATGGGCCTAAATTTGGCAGGTTGATTGGAAACGGCCAGTGAAATTGGACTCGTGGCACAGACCCAGGATCGTGGGATTTTAGCCAAATTCCTTCTTTTGGGCCTCCGAATAATTAATTTTCGTATTAATTTTGCCCGGTTGAAGAAGTGTTGGACAGAAAATTAACAAAGCAAAATCGCACCAGGGACAATTTTGTCATTTGTTGCGACGGTGTCGGAATGAGCCGAAATTTGGCAGGTTGATTGGAAACGGCCCGCGAAATTGGACTCGGGGCACAGA
>NW_019263974.1:9510-13386 GCF_002742605.1 Olea europaea var. sylvestris | reverse complement strand
ATTTTTTATGCCTCACAAAGATTTCACTCGAAAAACACTCACTATGGCTTTTTCCCTCTATTAAACTCACCACTCGGCCTTTTCACCATTCAAAGTCTCCCTCCAAGCACTTCAAAGAACCAAGTGAACTAAATCAGTTGTTTTACCAAGAATTCAAACAAACCGAATATTAATCGAAGACCACGAGACTCAAAGGACTTGAATAAGTGGAATAGATGAATGTTTTGACAAGAATATGTGAATAGACTCAATAGAAGATTGATAGAATCGAACCCAATTGAATATCCCAAAGTCAAACACAATGTAGGAATTGTTATTGATAGGAAAAAAAAAATCAACCAATAATAATATCAATTTTTTTTTCTTTTTGTTTGTGAACAGTACTTCGAGATGAACAGTACCTCGAATGTACAGTAACCTTTTTTTGTACTTTTTTTCTACTCCTTGATGAAAGAAGATGATTAAACTACCAACAACTCAAAGAAACGACAAAAAGAAAAGTAAGAACGAAGAAGCACTAAAAAAGCAAAATTAACGACTCAAACAAATAAAGAAAAAAAATAACCTTCAATTAATTTGACCCAAAGCTTTGATACCAATTGATGCGATCCCCATAGCAACGTTGACTACGAAACCCACAATAAGATTGACAAATCCAAGAAAGCGAAATTAATCCAAGAGTTTAGGATTAACCCAAAAGAAAGTCGAACCAAAAAACCCAACAAGAACGATGCTTGAAAGACCCCCTGATCACTCAATCCAAGAATTAAATCTGGTTGTTTGAATGCCACAAGTTAACACTTGATAAATTCGAAGTTAGTCAATGAAGAACGATGAAGAGAAGACAATACGCCTCACTTTAATTCAATATCAATAATGTCAAAGGTTTTTAACAAGTGAATGGAAACTCCTGTTTATACTAAACCTAAAAACTTGGTAAAAATTGTGCAAAAGTCCATCATAATCCCCAATATATGGAAAAGAATCAAAAACTAACAAAATATAGAAAATTGCCAAAATTAGGAATTTTACCAAAACAATGGTCTATGCGACCGCATAGTGTATTTCCACGAGATTTTATGGTTCAGTTCGGTTGGCTCCTTTGAGTTTCGGTGAGCACCTATGCGACCGCAAGCCTCTCAAGCCTATGTGACCGCATAGGCTTATCATTTTCCTCCGTCTTCGGCCTTTGATATTAAATTGATCCAAGTTGATTCGACCTTCGAACCGAACATAAAAGTTGCTCCATTTTGAGTCCCGAACATGATTCCATCAATGGTTTCTTGAACGAGCAATCCCATCGCTTGTTTCACTTGCTTTACCCTTGATCGCGTTATTGGTCCGCCATCGACTATCAACGGGTCTCGTCTCGCACTTGCCTTTGTCGGACTCGACTCCTAGATCGTATCACATACTATCTCTCAAAAGAGCAAATCAGTTATGTTCATGGCATCATCTGTTTTATGACATGGAATGAAATTTTTGTGTCTTACTAAACCTATCAACTAACATGAATATGGAATCTCTACACCCTTTAGGCCTAAGCAATCCCAACACAGTCCACAGACACACCAACCCATGGCTCTATAGGAATGGGTAACGGTGTATACACCTGTGGTAAAAACCTTAGATTTGGCTTTTCTTACAGGTAGTGCATCTATTACAAATGCAATTAACATTTATTTTCATCCTAGCCAATAAAAATGCTTATTAGATATTTTTAAGGTTTTCTAAGTACGAAAATGTCCCATTTAACAACCACTTGCTTTCAAGGTTGATGAGAACCATAGGATGAAGGCTATCAAGGATAAGTTGAATGTGGAAGAAGGACCAATGATGAGAGCATGACCAAAGAAGATCAAGGATGCCATTAGATTACTTGTTCAAGTTACATGGAACAAGACTTCGATTGCAAAGAGAAAACATCAAATTTCTTCTTGGGTATGGAAGAAGAATCACGGTTAGTGCATTTGGTTCAAGGAAGAAGAGGAGTTTCCGACAAACAATGTAGACACGACACTTTAAATTCGATGTGGTCATGAACTTCCAAAATTTTCTACCCAAGAAGAAATTGAACGCTTCATGCGGTCGAACCAAAATACATTGTACGGCCGCATAGTACAAAACTTTGTATGGATTTTTATGATGTTTAATGTTGGCATAACTCTTTTATTTTACTAACTCTTAGATTATTTTCAATTTATTTTGGGTTTTCACGAGTTCCATATATATGGCTTATTCTTTTCATTAAAAACAACTAATTATTGAGAGGCCAAAAAAAGCGAGATTTGTTTCTTCTTGTTCTTCATTGAACTTTATTTCGAATATATTAAAGATTTTATCTTTGTAGCATTCAACAAATTCATAGCAAGGTTTATAGGTTAGTGATTAAGGGGTCAAGCTTCGTATAACTTTGGTTCCTTGATTCGTCAAACATCGAGCTGGGATTTTCTCGGGGTTGTGAATCTTTTTTGGGTTTCGGAGCTTTGTTGCTATGTGGATTCACATTATTTGGTATCAAAGGCTTATTCCAGCATAAATGAAAAAAAAATTCAAGCCAAGCGAGGCTTATTCGATTTCAAAAAACACCTTCTTGAAAGAAATCAATTCAATACCTAAATCATCCAATTGGTATCAACTTTGTAGTGGAAAAGGCATAAATCAATGGTTTTGTTTTCATTCAATTCCTTCATTCCTTTTTCTCGGATCATTATCCTTTTTGAATTCCTTGTTCTTGATGTTTGAACCTCTCACAAGGCTGATTTTTCTTTTTTTTAATTGAGATCAATTATTTCTTTAGAGAACTTGAAAGAAAGCATTGAGAGGAAAAAGGATTATTAGAAGGAAAAGCCAAATTGAGTGAAACACAAGTGCAAAAATGTGGGACTTATAAATTCTAGTTATTAGGATGTTTCGTAGAGAAGAATCAATATCTAGAGAGGGAGACAATCAATCCTTCATGATGAGGGCTATGCAACAATAAGTCAAATAGATAAATGTGGTTTTTGGAGAAATTATACGTAGAATGAATCAATAGGATACGGTGATAGCTAACTTACAAAGGAGGCAACCTAGATGAGTTCCTAATGTTAGGAGGCAAGGTGAGATCCTAGAATTGATTGTGATGATGGGAATGAATTGGATAGTATTAACGAGGATGATCAAATATTGGATGCCGAAAAGGCTACAATGAGGAATAGGGGAAATGACTAAAATGGGGCCTAGAGGAGATCCTAGAGACTTTGGTGGAGATATGATCAAAATTTGGGTAGCATTAAGCTGAAAATTCCTTCATTCCAAGGTAAAAATGATCCAAAGGCGTATTTATAGTGGGAAAGAAGTTGGAGTTGATCTTTGATTGCCATAACTACTCTGAGGAGAAAAAGGTGAAACTAGCGGTGATAGAGTTTACCGAAACTAATGCAATCACATGGTGGAAAAGAAATAGGAAGAGATTTCTACTTAATCATTATAATAGGGATCTTTGTTGAAGACTCTCTAAGAGTGGTGAATTGTTGTTGTATGAGCCTCATCATGAAGGATTGATTGTCTCCTTCTCTTGATATTGATTCTTCTTTATCAGACATATTAATATCTAGAATTTTGTATACCTCATTCACTTGTTTGCACTTTTCAAAATTTGGCCTTCTCCATCTATTAATTTCACCACCCTTACCTTTTTCTTCTCAATGCTCTCTTTCAAGTTCTCTAAGGAACTAGTTGATCTCAATCAAAAAAATCCCCCTTGTGACATTCAAATCCACAAGAACAAGGAACTTAAGAAGGATATTGACCTGAGGAAAGGACTCAAGAAAGGAAGGAATGGAAGAATTGAATAAAGACACAACCAAGAATTTCAAAAAAGTGTTTTTAAAA
>NW_019263974.1:0-7689 GCF_002742605.1 Olea europaea var. sylvestris | reverse complement strand
GGGTTTATATTCCATCACATAGTAAAACTCAGCCAAGAAGTCTCACCTTCGAGCTTGTTTCGGGCTTAACATCTTTTGTGATTAGAAGTAACTTATAGCCACATTGCCTGTCTCAATCACAAAACGGGAACCCAATTGATATCCATACCAGTAGGCAATGCACAATAGCTATCATTTCTTTTTCTTGCACCTTGTAGCGCCGCTCTGTGTCATTCAACTTGTGGCTTTCAAAGGCAATGCGATGACCTTCTTGCATGAGCACACCTCCAATGGAAAATTTTGATGCATCCATTTGAACTTCAAAGCTTTTGTTGAAATTCAATAATGACAACATCGACTCAGGCACGATCGCAACCTTTAAATCATCAAAGGCTCTTTCACATTTCACTGTCAAATCCCATATTTAGGACTTTTTTAAGCGGGTCTGTTAGTGGGGCCTCTCTAGATGAGTAAACTTGAATGAAACATAGATAGTAATTCACTAATCCAAGAAAAGACTGCAACTTCATCACTTTAGTGGGTGGCTCCCACTCACCGATTGCTTTTACTTTGGCTCCATCCATGCGCAACCACCCGTGCCCAATGATATGCCCCAAGAAATTTATCTCTCCTTTGGCAAATGAACATTTCTCCCTTTTGATGAACATTCATTTTTCGCAACACTTCGAAGTTCCTCTAATGTGTTGCTATCGATGACAATATTGTCAAGATATACCACCACAAACCAAGTATGGATAAAATACCTTGTTCATCAGAGTGCAAAATGTGGCCGGAGCATTTGTTAAATCGAATGTCATGACAAACCATTCATAGGAACCATACCGAGTAATGCTTGTAGTTTTCGGCTCATCTCCTTTGACAATTTGAACTTGATAATAGCCTTTTTGCAAATCAACCTTTGTGACTTAGTACTACCAAGCCGATCAAATAAATTCGCAATTAATGGAATGGGATACTTGTTTTTCACTATCACCTTGTTTAGTGCCCGGTAATCAACGCACATCCACAAGTCCCATCCGATTTCTTTTGAAATAACACAGGAACCGTAAGGAGCTTTAGATGGTCTAATCTTTCTTGTCTCAACATGCTCCGTAAGTTGTTTCCAAAGTTCTTCTAACTCCGAGAGTGCCATACGATAAGGTGCCATAGCTGAGGATTTGGCACCGGGCTGGATCTAGATGCGGTGGTCCACTTCCATCATAGGCAGGCGTAACGTCCTTACTTTCCTCCAGGACTTTTGCAATAGCTACCGGCAAGACACCATCATTACTAGAGGCTTCAACCGTAACCAACAATTGAGCAATAAATATCAGCTCCCATTTCTTCCATCCTTTTGTTAGCATGGCGATCCTTTATCCAAAATGCAAACTGAAACAAGGGAAGGAAAGGACAATATTGCATTAATCTTCCTCAAGAAATCCAAGCCCAACACTAGCTTGAAATAATCCATGGGTGCCACGAAAATATCAACGGGTCCATGCCACAAATTCAACCATATTCAAGCCCTCGAACTAGTCCAGCTAGCAGCCTTGCAGTTGCATTCACCATCTTCAACAATCCACCTCGATGGTGAACGTTCAATCCTAACCTCTGTGCTTCATCCTTTGTTATGAAATTGTGTGTGGCTTCAGTATCAACTAATGCCCATGTTTGCCATCCATTGATTTCGGCAAGTACGAACATCGATCCTTTTTCTCCGTTCGCCCCAAAGGGTTTTAGCATTCAAAGAATTAAAAAGTTGCAATGAACCTATATGACCTGCATCCGCCTCCTTGCCATGGAAGGCTCTGGTTGAGTCTCCGTGATAGATGCCAAAGATCCAAGCTTAGGGTAATCTCTGATAAGATGTAGCCTTTTGCAAACGAAGCAACTACGAGGAGCAAAATTACCCCACTTCTTGTCATCATACTCCTTGCGCCAAGTGCTAGCTTGTTGCTGCTGGGCTTGTAAGGGATTTGGCATCCAATCTGGCTCACTCTGTTGCTTGTCTTTTCTCATGTCACCTTCGCCTTTACCAAAATTTCCTTTGGTTGGTTTGAAAGTCCTTGTGACTCCGTACTCCTTTAGAACTTCGTCAAGGACTTGGCAATCGCAATTGCATCATCTAAATTTTTGACCCCGCGACATTGTAATTCTTACTGCAACCATGTTGTATATCCATTCAAGAAATAGAATAGCAAGATATCCCATCGCA
Source organism: Olea europaea var. sylvestris (assembly GCF_002742605.1). Lineage (NCBI taxonomy): Eukaryota > Viridiplantae > Streptophyta > Magnoliopsida > Lamiales > Oleaceae > Olea > Olea europaea. Next base: position 5,495 of record NW_019263974.1, on the reverse strand, counting down.
TAAGGTCGTGAATACCTTTACATAGTCACGAATTGTCCCTTTTTGTTTTAACTCCCTTAGTTTCTTGTGGACCTCGTACACAATATTCTCTAGGTAAAATTGTCTTTTTAGCTCCCTTTTGAACTTGTCCCACGTATCAATCCTGTAAGCTCCATTTTCAACATCGATATATTTTCGATGTCACCAAATAGACGCAGTTTTGAAAAGATACAGAATAACTGTCTGAACTTTCATTGCTTCATCAACAGGATATATGCCTTCAAAGTAAACTTCCATTTGCCATAGGAAGTTTTCCACATCTTTGGCATCCCATCGCCCACCATAATGTTTAGGCTTCAGGTACTCAATCCTCAAGGCAACAATAGTTGAAGCGGCACCTCCACTTCTATCGACTGTGGATTGCTTGTATTGTTCGAGCTCCTTGCTCATCCTTTCCATCATCATGACCAATTGATTTACTTGCCCTTGCATGGCGGAAATGACATCGAAGACTTTGGTTTGGAGATGACCAAAGTCAACCATCACTGTGGATTATCCGGCTACCACAGCATAAACATCATCCTTCATCGTTTGGACATCATTCTCCAACAATGTTAGTGTGGTCATCACCTCTTGGACATTGGTTTGGAGAGTTTCTAACTTTCCAATGGCGTGGCCCTCCAACACCTAAAGGGGGTTTTCAAGAGATTCGACCCAATCACCCATATTTGCAATGATTTGTCAAGTTTACCCTCCATGGAAGTTGTTTCCAGTGTCTTACTTTAGGTAGCACCTCTCCCCTTTCCTCTAGTTTGTTGAGAATCCGACATTATAACGGCCTACAAACCCTCTGATACAACTTGTCATAGACCTAGTTTTGTTACACCCCAACAACTAGAACCATGCCGTCATAACGTTTGACAATTCTCATCCCTCACGAGAAAATATTAAATCAGCCTTTCAAAGCTCTCAAATAATTTGACCAATGAAGTTAAATTATAACAACTTTCATTAGAGGATTTTGAAGTAAGAAATATATGGGAAATAAGTAAGGTTGGGGGGGGGGACTTTCTTTGTATATAAATGAAAGGGAAAACTTTACTATCTATCTCAACTATAACCTTCTTTGATCAAATTGCACGTTCTCTACTTTTCCAATGCAAGTTGAATGTTGCCATCAAATGGCAAGTCTCTATAGTTTTCCTTACAAGTGGACAAGTCATTTTCATAGTGCCAACTTGAATTTTCTTGCCATTATCTTGTAAATAGCACAAGTGGACAAGTTGTACAAGTTTGCCAAGTTGTCCACTAGCGTCTGTAAAACATCCGGTTGTAGGCCATTGTATTTTTCTTCCCAAAAAGGCTGGTTGGACTTAGAAAAATCTCATTTCCATGCTAGAAAGCTACCTACGTCTACCAACCTAGGTATTACCAAAACAAGCTGCCTACGTCCCTAGCCTGAGTTTGCGTCCCCTGTCGCAAGTAGTTCCATCATATTGAAGGGTGCTACTCGCGCTGTTTTGTCGCTGCTGTCGGGACTAATCTATTGCGACTTGGGGACTTAAGTCAAAGTTCTGATACCAACTTATGTGAATGTAGCAATAGTAGTTCAGAAGCTCACATAAGATTAACTCAGATCCCAAGAAAGCTAAAATCCCAGTTTGAAGTTTAACCCAATAATTTATTGAATCGATGAACCAAAGTTGTAGAAGAACTTGACCCCTTGATTACAAAATCTATGAACACTACCACGAATTTGTTAAACTCCACAGAGATGAAATCCTTGATAAGTTCGAAATTAAGTTCATCGAAGAAGCAGAAGAATGCAACCTTGCTTCAATTTAATCTCTCAATAACAACATATTGTTTTTATAATGAAACGAATGAGTCCTCTATAGGAAACTCACAAAACCCTTATTAAAATGTAAAACATCAAGAAAATATCAAATAAACGCCTTCAGATTTTAGTACTACGCATCAACACCATATACTAAAGTTTTGCACAGTACGTGCGCAAATCAAAGACTTGGCCAATGTAGTTTAAACAAGTAATGCCATGGCTTCCTTAATCTTCTTGGCTCACAATCTCGTCATTTGCCCTTTTTTTACAATCAATAGATCCTTGCTAGCTTATGTCCCATGGTTCTCATCAGTGCCTTCCACGTCAACCTTTTCTATCCCCCATCATATCAACTTTAACCTCCGACATGCGGTTAATTCAAGCACTAGGATAATGCATATCTTGCCTCCTAACATCAAGAGCTCTCCTAGGTTGCCCCCTTTGTAAATTTGCTACAAATGCATCCCAGTCGAACCATTCTATCTTCAATTTCTCCAAATACCACATTCATCCGCTCGAATTGTTATTGCATGGCTCTCGCAATGAAGGCTTGATTGTCTCCCACTCTTGATACTGAATCTTCTTTTGGACATAGTATTAATAACTTAAATTTGTATCCCTCACGTGTTTACACTCGTGTTTCACTGAAATTTGGCTTTTTTCCTCTAATTATCTCACCTCTCTTACCTTTTTCCTCTCAATGCTTTCTTTCAAGTACTCTTAGAAGCTAATTGATCTCAATAAAAAAAATGGCCCTTAAAAGGTTCAATTAAAAGGTATTAGCAATCACAAAAATTATGAACATTACTATGAAATTGTTGAATACCACAAAGATGAAAATCCTTTATAAGTTCAAAATTGAGTTCAATGAAGAATAAGAAGAAAGCACCTTACTTTGACTTAATGTCTCAATAATGTGTTGTTTTACAGTGAAAGGAATGAGCTCTATATATGGGGAACTCATAAAAATCCCAAGCAAAATTGGAGATAAGATCCTAACGTTACCAATACTAAAGAGTTTTGACGAAATTAATCAACTAGAAAACGCGTCCAAATTTCACTTTGTGGCACATGGTACACTTTTCTTCTCAGGTTGTTTCTTTGCTCGTGATCTCGTCATTAGTCTTTTCTCCAAAATCAATGAATCCTTGCATTCTCATCCCATGGTTCTCATCATAACTTTTTCTCCCACTCCAAATAAACTTCAGGGTCAGTCCTACCTTGAAATGAATGGATTTTTATCTTAATATTACCCAAATTACGATCAATTCTATCTCCATCTCTACCACCAAATCTAGGCCGTGTTTCATGCCTATCTCTTATATTCCTCATCATACCGACTTCAGCTATCATGATTTGGTCATCATCATTTTTACTCTCTACGACATTCTCATTATCAAGTTCAGCCCTAGTTGTATCATAGTTATCTTATCTCCAAGCAATAGGAACTCCTTTTGGTTGTCCCTTTTGGAAGTTTACAATATCTGTATCCTGCATATCCATCCTATCCTTGATTTCTCTAAATACTTCATTCATTCTGTCAAATTGTTGTTGCATCTTTCAACGTGAAGAATTTCTCATGTAATGCACCCAATTGTTTCACTCGCCTTTTCCCAATAATAAGCACACACTCTTGCATTTTCCCTCTCTATAATTTCTTTGTGAATTTCTCTAAGGAACTAACTATACTCAAGTAAGATTTCAACCTTCATAATGTTCAAACCCACAAGTACTAACGAAACAAGAAGGATAAATACACTCGAGAAAGGACTCAAGATGGAAAGATCAAAAGAAGGCTGAAAAAACACCCCCAAGAATTTCAAGAAAAGATTTCTTGAAATTGTTTTATGCCTTTTCAAAACACGTTCGATCCCCAAGAATGATATATGCATCAAAGTAGTAACACCACAAGAATTCCAATAAAGTTCTTGAAATTGAATATGCTTTTCTTGAACTTTCTTTGCCTTTTTCTTGAATTTTCTTTACTTTTATTTTAAACATTCTCTTCTATTTTTTATCTTCATTTCTTATGCAAACTTAAGAGAAAGATTGAATACAAGGCAAGAAATCGAATCGAAAAAAAAAATGTGCTGGTGCACTAAGTTATTATAATATAATAAACAATTCTTGAATGTTCTTGGTGTGATTGTTTTGATGTGAATGACTTAAAAATTGGAATGAAAAATATAGCTGGAGAATAAAAGAAATATAAAGAACTAAAACCAGATTCTAGAGCCGTAGCCCTAATACTAACCGATATGAACCTCGTTGCAAGCTACTCCCTCAAACCCACACAAGATTTGATGAGAATAATCTCACTTTGTACAATAAAGAAATTCTACTCGAAAAATATCAAGATAAACTTAAATAAATAGAATCCAAATCAAACTGAAGAGACTCAGCAGGTTAACCTTATGATAACATGGTTATATTTGTTGAGCACATGGCACAATTCAAGGGTTTTGAATTTTTTATGCTCGCGAGGGCAAGGAAATTAAAGCCTTGCCAGCATGGCTTTTCGAACCAACTCCCTCTTCCTTAGTTTAAATCAAATGCACCAAGGTTGGTTCTTCCTTCATACTCAACTCAGAACATTGTATTTTGCTTGTTCCATTCAAACTCTCAGCCCACATAGCTTGGACAAGTCTTTGCATGGCTTCTTTGATATTGTTTACTCTTGATCTTGTAATCGATTTATCTGGAATAGGCAAAGAATCCTTACTAGCTTACTCTTCATGATTCTCATCATCTTCCCAGTCAATCCTTTCAAATTCCAATTCTTTTTGTTGTAGCAGTTTCTTTCACATTACTCAATGCTCAGGGTCACTCAATCTTTACTCTTGGCTTGTTATTTTATCAAGGCCTTATCCAATAAATCCACAAACTAGCATTATCACTCAATTCAGGTCTACAAATTATCCTATGAATGCTCACAAAATAAGGTTATCAATCTTATGAAAGTACTAGGTGCACTAGTAAAACCAAATGGCATAGTTTTTCATATTTATTCTTAAAAGCAGTTTTTCATTCTAATTTGGTGATAGCCAATTTTAAGATCTGTCTTATTCAAAATACATGACACATGCAATATTATGTATGTCATCTAATTTAGGTTTGGGATGACAATACTTTACCGTTATATTGTTATGCAATCAACGCATCTCTCCATGACCAATACATTATAATGATGTTTCACCCTGTTGCAAGATGTACCTTGGAACCAACACGAGTTTTGATACGAACCCCAAGTCAGAGTAACCTTAATCCAATTATTTCTTGAATCAAGAACAAGCCATAAATATTGCAAATCTTTGATATGTTTTGGATAGTTTAATTAAGAACAAGAGTGAAAGCAAAAAATTTAACTTCATAATTAATCTCTCAAACAATGTGTTGTTACTATTTGTACAATGAATATGCCTTTATTGGCGGACTAAAATTCCTAATTAAATCGTAAAACAATGAGAAAACATGATAAAATAGAGTTTGAAACTAACTAAAAAAATAAATTTTGCCAACCAGATATGATGGGGGTTCTCAAGCTCTCGCTTGTTAATTAGTTTGTACGAAACATCTAAGCCCCTGTTTGAGCACCATTACCTAAAAATGAAAATGGGGGGAATAGTATTTTTTAGAAAAATGAGTGGTTGAAAAAGAAGGAAAAGTTTTCGATTTA
>NW_019263973.1:11121-13387 GCF_002742605.1 Olea europaea var. sylvestris | reverse complement strand
TGTAACTCTTCAAAAGTGCCTTCATTCTTGTGCTTAAACTTCCCTTAACGTTTTCCCTAAATTTTAAGTTTTTATGGCCTTTAAATGGGCCAAAAATTCATGTCCTAGGTGCATTAAGTGGCGCCTCGGAGCCATGATGGGCACCACCTCTCGGGAAAAATTCAGCATTGCATCTTCTTTAGTATTTTTATCATAATTTTCTCTTTTGATATCCGATTAAAGCGATTCAAATTGGATTATAAAAATAACTCAAAGGACGAGAATTTTACTAGAATATCTCTTTTCCGATTCGAAAATTTACAAGACCAAAAATGGGTCTCAATCTCTTGCTAAAAATCTTGAACACCCTTGTGCGGTAGAAAAATGATTTGTGATAATATTTTAGTCATATTTCACTCCATTTGGCTTTTAATTGCATCCAATTGACTCTTAGCATTCTCAAATTTTTATCGTGTTGTTTGACACAACTAATAAGTATTTACACTTTAGTCCCAAATCTTTGGATCTTACTCTTTTTCTCTTATTTTCACTTCTTTCTTTCCATTTATTGAGTTTCACTTAATAGACAAAATATACAATAAAATAAGCTATAATTGTTTAAAATAACTATTAAATGTCTATATTTTTAGGTCTAAATAAATGTAAGAATACACTGATCAAATATATCGCTTGACATAAACATTTTTGTTTTTCTCAAACAAAATAATAATCTAACTTAATAAACACATTTAACTTGCAAAAAGTTTGCATTTGAAGAATTAAGTAAAACACTATAAACAATTTCAAGGCTGCATTACCAAAATCAATATCTACTTTTTCAATGCAAAACTGATGTGTGTGTTTGAAGAATTAAGTAAAATACTATAAACTCACGAGTTGTTTCAATTTTCGACCCTCGAAGATCAATATATTTTTTATTTTTTTTACTTTACTTTACTTTACTTTCATCACTTGTAAGATTCACACACCACTAAACTTATTCTTTTTTAATATTTTCCAGTATGTGATCTAAGGCTAAATCTTTATACTAACTCCTCGTCCTCTCTAGTTTAGATGGATCTCATTAATTGTAAGTCAATACTTCAACAAAATAAGGATTCTCCAAATTTTGGTTGCTTCAACCTCCAAAACTCAACTAGGCTAATAATCCCTTGTCAAATATTTATTTTTCTCAATAAGTGTTTTGACTTAATCAAGGCATGAAGTATGTAAATACATAATTATTATTNGTTATGAGGCATAGAAGCAAGTTTTAAGATTTTAGGGTAACTTAACAACTTTACCATTAACTAGGGACCTTGTGTTAATATTCCTAATAATTTGATATATATAAATTTTACACGAAAATAAATTTATATATTATTTTGGATATCTATTAAATTATTATTAAATTATCATATATAAGTGTATTTAGATTAAACTTGAAATTTACATATATCCACACTGGAATCTTATCATCATGTAGTTAGAACATTCTTAAATTCAATCAGTTTGTTTGTTGAAAGACGAATATATATTTGAATTAGGAATCCTATTAAAATTATGATAAGTTAACTATCCTTATATAATCACACCTATAAATACACTCTTGTTGCACTTCAATTCACTCGTGGGATCAATAACTTAAATTTTCTTTCAATATTTAGTAAGAGAGTTATTTAGAAATAAGAATTTTATTTTCAAAGTTGACCAAAATTATATCCCAGAAGTGGAATAAATCCATCGATATTTTATGAGAAAATAAAATATTTTACTTTTTTTCGCATAATTTGTCAAAGTTTGTATTTCAGTCTGAGTAAATCCACTTTGCTTATGGATAAAGAAATTAATTGAGTAACCTTTGAGACATAGGTTTTAAAGCGTTACGGCATGGTATCAGAGTCCAATCAATCTTTCCTGTAGACTTTATAGAATTAAAATTTTTGACTACTTTTATATCTCTAAAAAAAATTGATCTGCGTGACATTAGGACCAGCATGATCAACTTCTGACGGACAATCTAAGGTATGAAATTAATTTACTTTTAAAGTTAACAAGTGAAGATTGCTTGAACTTGATCTATCCTCCTAGTGGAAAGTTAAATTGTCATATTTTACAAAAAATTCATGATGATGCTATATGATTTTACTAAAAAAGAAAAAAAGATTATGGAGAATTCACTGTCGGAGTTTTTCTTAATTTTTGTATTCATAAGATTGAAATACTTTATCAAAAAGACTTAAACTGTCCAAGACGGGTTTGAAATTTTGGTAGTCCACTTGTGACC
>NW_019263973.1:0-3036 GCF_002742605.1 Olea europaea var. sylvestris | reverse complement strand
TCTATCTCATCTACTATTATTTTAGCAGTTAAGTTTTGTTTTTATCTAACTCTCAAGTATGATAAACAGAAAAGAGTATGATTACTATTGCAGGTATGGATATGTTATGCCCGATGATGTACCTCTTTTGCTGGAGCAGCATATTAGGAAAGGAGAAATTGTAGATAATCTGTGGAGGTAATTTCCAAATCTTATGTCTATTTTACACTACCATTTTGGAGTTGCACAACTACTATTGCAAGCTAAAATTGCAGACATTGCAATTTTGTTTTCAGGGGACAGATGGGATTATCAGAAGAAGACCAGAAAAAATCACAGGAACTAAGGCTTCTGGTTCATGGTGGGACCAATCTGGAAACAAGAGTAAAGGACGCAACGCAAATAAATGATGCAAGTGCCAACATGTGTGGATCTCAATTGGACGGCACAAGATGTTGTCAAGCAAATGAAGGCTCCCCTTGCTGTCAAAACCCTACATTTCAAGAAAAAAGGGAGGATGAGGATTCTGATTTTCCCAAGGGGGCAGCAAAATTTACGGCTGAAACGAAGAACTCCAGGAAGCAAGCATCTCTAAGTAATAATGGCAAAGGGGTTGGTGCTCGAAAGGTGTGCTCAATGCCTACATGGTATGAATGCTGGGAACGTGAAGACACATATGCTGCACTTGCTGTAATAGGTGCTGCTATATCAGTCGCCTTTGCCTATAACTGCTACAAGCAGTTGGGCTAAATACTTAAAAGAGTTCTGTAGTGTACTATGTTGCACATATATCATGCGTGAAGATGAAAAAAAGTAGTTTGGAGCCATGTGCCATTGGAGAACAAAGAAAGGTGTAGATTTACAGGAATGTGGGTATGGTGTTGGCTGGTTTACATTTGCTTCCCATTGTTGTTATGGTTGTATTTGGATCACCTAAAAGACTTTTCTTTTAGGGTTAGAGATGTACATTGTGTTATTAAATTGTTGTACAGGAATTGAACTTTTTACTTGAGTTCGTTTTCAAAGCAATCAATCACTCCATCATCATATGTGGGTGCACGAAGTTCGAAACCTGAGGAACTTTCTTGTCCAAACTTAAATTCTTGCATGCTGTGGCAAGAAACTTGTGGGATACTCTGTTCTTCATTCTTTCATTCTATGAGTCTTGGCGGAAAATCAAACAGAAATTGCGAAACGATCCAGGCCCATTTACAGAAGTTTTGCTAAAACAAGACCCAAAGCCAGTCTTGTGTTGCCAACTCTCATGCGAGCTGTCTTGCAACAGTGAGATGTAAAGTGCTACTAGCCATAACTTGTGAGAATTTCAGGTGGAAAATGAACTTTATGAAGAAATACAATGTCACTGTTAAACGCATGAATACTATATTATGAACTTCAATTTGAGTCCGGAAATATCCAAAAACTTTTGATTGATAAGGAGGTCAACTTGTAATTTTAAGTTTGCCCCCAAACCTGCATAAAGATAATGCAACTCTCCAAAAGCTATTTTGGGAATAGGCTCAGCCAATGCGTACAAGTTTTCATCCAGCTTCAGTCCACGTTTATCTTAAGCTCGTGTAAAGAATGAGAAAGCCCATTTTGATCCCCAAGTCTCTGAAACTCGGACTCAATAGTTTCAGCAATTTTGACATCTTCTGGACCAGGCTCAGGAAAATCTACATGAAATGAACCGTGTTTGACTGGTGCACCAGGCTGCCTGAGTGCAGCTTGCTCCTTAATATAGTTGTACAATTCCTGATGGAAGGCATGATCCAAGGAAAAACAATCACTGACGGTTCCATTCCTAGAATGCCGTGATGATCCTGAACCTTCTCTTCTACAAAAATGTGGGAGTGATTCATAATCCATAATCTGCAATGAATTATGAGTCAGAATTCTCGAAGATGAACAACACATTCAAAATAAGCAAAGTCTATTTGGTTATGCAAGCCAGACTTATGTATTAAGGGCATGTTTGGTTCTCAAGATGAAACTGGGTTGGACGGTACATGTACACGATAGACAAAATTTCAGTTTCTCGTTCTTTCTTACACTGTCAAATCCCCATACCAAACATGCCACAAGGCATTTCTAATGGAATAGATTAACCACAAGAAGGGAGATCAAAGGCCACCATACATGACACCACACATGATTTTCACATAAATCCAATGCAATGTATAATTAAGGGGCACTTTTCCTTCCAAAAACCACGTACCACAAGAGTGTCCTTACCTTCAATAATTCGTCTCTTCCAGAGCCTGAAAGGACCTGCACTTTCTTCCTTGTTCTCTCTTGCAAAAGAGGTTTCACAACCTTCAAACCGGTAGAAAACATTAGATTTTTGTTAGATTTATATCAATTGCATATAACTAACCGAAAACCACAATGTGCACATGTATGTCCCACCTTCCAACAGGCTGAAAATATATATGGAGCATTAACTATGAAATAAGTCTCTGTCTTCTCTGGATAGTTAAGGTCATCAATGGTAGATATTACAGACAACAACTGCACCGGAAAGAGTGCAGGCGATACCGGTTAGTTAACATTGTGAATATTTACTTGCAAACAATAATATTTCAGTATTTAATAAAAGGATAAATAGTTAGTAGGAAGCTCATAAGATGATTTTAAAAAATTCAACAATTCAACACCAAATTTTTGCTTCAGAGAAGAGACATTGTTGATGTGTAAATTAACATAAGAAGAAATATCATAGTGGGCTTTGCAACAGAAGAAATACCTTAATTTGATTTAGTGCAGAAAACTTTAAACCAGTCATGTCCAAAATCTTTATGCAAGTGCCAATGTATCGCCCAAATCTTTTTGTTGCGGAAGGCTAAAACATGAAGTAGATTAAGTCTAAGAAATTTAAGTATTGACAGAAATATATAACATTCTGAATATTTAGTTGCCACAACTTACTAGAATCACACGATCTCTGTATTCATTCATTTGGATGTGTGACTGGACATAGTAGTGAATCTAAAATGAAGGAAACCAATATTAGTGAGCATTACACCTGAAAATGCTTTCAACAATAGATTCCTCAAG
>NW_019263972.1:10315-13388 GCF_002742605.1 Olea europaea var. sylvestris | reverse complement strand
TTCTAGTGAAGAAGTCTTGCTACCTTTATTGAAATAATGATTTGTACATCTCCGACAGAAATTCAAGATTAGGAACCCTAGCTGGCAATATATAATTGTATATGATATAGGATGGAGTAAAAAGAAATAGGCACTAGGTAACATGTTGACAACTATGTTACTAATTGCCTAGGTCGACAATAACTAGGAAATAATAATGGTTGTTTAAGGAAATAAATCATGTCTTAAACCGATGGAAAGCAAGGTTTGAAAAAGTTGACTGAAAGATTAGGCAGTGGATCGAGTGGTGTGGCTCGAGGAACAGTAGAGGAATATTAATTAGTTGATTGCGTGCATTAATAAAACTAAAGTAGAATTTTTTTTTATCCTTGGTGCTTGTAGAAAAAAATAGTTGGCAATTAGACCCTGCAAAAACTGATTGCGTATCTGGTCATAGAAGATTAGAAAAATGGACGACAGGCAGACCTTTTTTTCTTTCTCGTAACATGTTTTAATGGTCGGTAGGTAATTCAAGTTTGACCATAGACATTTCCCCTATACATATGTGCGAATATACTTATATATCTATACATATCAAAGTAAACTATATCCTTAATTTTTTCAACAAAAACTTTTAGACTGAATGATATGTTAATGGTCTTGTCCAGACTCTCAAGCCACTAGAGAAGTTATTTTATGTACTTAAATTATATTTTCAATACGTCTACGACATGAGACAGAGTTACAAGTTTCTAAAACAATCGAAATGCACAGAATATTTTATAACAATTGAGTGTAGAAATGTTCAAAATCAACATTTCTACCTTCTCTCATATACTTTATCTAAAAGTTTAAGGTATTAAAAAATAAACAAACTTATTTATTTGAATTATTTTTTCAACGTGATTCGAGCGTAACTTACTTCGTAAATATAAGTATGAGGAATGGCATTTCCATGATCCATAACCCAAATGGAGTACAGCTTTTAATGTTGGAGTTTGACAGAGGAGAAATAGATAAAAACATGTGAAGAGGGAGACAAAACATATTTCTTTTTACACTTTGAATAAATTGAATGGGGGGACGAATTTGGAGGGGCTAAGGAACTGTCATTTCTCTCTTTGTTTTTTGTATAGTTTTTGTCCTTTTGTATGCTAAGTGTCCGACACTAGTTTATTGTCCTGCCTCTGTCAAATCCCCACGATTATGCACCGTGTCTCCTCCCTCTCTTGCCTCATCCCCCTTACCCCCACCTCCATGCATCTTCTGCAGAGAAATGACCTCTCATGGTCAATATTTATCTGATCTTTTAATTATTTTGGCAATTTCTATATATATATAGAAGATCAATAAACAGTACAAACTATTCTGATTTCTGCAGATATTGAAGTTGAATAGAATTGGAATGCAAGGAAGAAAAACATATACAGCTAGCCCTTACTGAAAAACCATATTTCCATGCAAACATGTTAACGTGAATACTCTGTGTCGACAACAAACAAAAATCAGAAAAATATCGACAAGATGCAGCCAGCTCATGTTTTTACGTGTAAATCTTGGAATTTATAGAAAATCAACAACAGAAAGATGATTTATTTAAAGACAAACCCATAACAGGCTTGTAAATGAAGCACGATTTTGCTGTCCACAAACCCTAAACATGACCCTCGATGAATGCAGGATATTACTGTAGAAAACGTGTTATTAAGGAGACAAGGAAGCATTTAAATCATCATTTACGGTTAATTACATGTGCCATATGTTGTTGCATTACGAGTTGAAATCAGTGTGTTTCTTGGGCGTGGAGTCCTGCAGGTTCATGAATCCTAATGCTTCTGTTATTCAACTGTCCATTACATAGTTGAAAATAGTACATATAATTCATAAACATGTCGGGATTTAGCATCTTCTTGGAGTTTATGCATTAATGTTTTTAATTAATGATATCTTGGGAATGAGTAATTAACCCTAGTTAAGAATTCCTGAGTTCCAATCGTAATTTTAATCATGAAAAATGATTGAAATATTCTTAGTGCCATGAATGTGCTGAATAATGCTGCTTGAATAAGCTCAATGACAACTAACTTGGCAGTATTTGATTGACAGTTTTTTGTTTAACTTTTCTTTAACTGCCAATGAATGATTGGCAAGTGTATCTGTGTATAAAAATCTGTCATTGAATTTATTTCTGTAGCAGAACTGAAATTTGTTAGCTAGCTTCTCATTTTTATTTGTTTCTGTATTTAATTATGTAATATTTCTAGATGTATATTAATTTAGTTTTTATATGTTGCATACTTTTTACCTGGATATATATAATTATAAATAACTGAATTAGACATTAACCCTTTGACAGGGTTGCGGATTAAATGTAATTTGAATTACTTTTAAATTATTTTTCATTAAATTTAAATTTCATTTACTTCCTAAATTCAATGTGAATTTTATTTCAATTCATTTACTTCCTACATCGAATTTGATTTACTTGCCATTAGTTCAACATCCATAAATGACATGGTAAAAAAACTATATATGTAACAAAATATTGATAATGATATAATTATAAGACATTTTCAAGGTGTCAAATGTGTATTAACTTATTTTCATTAATATTATATTATTTAAAAAATTACACATTAATTTTTGACCCCACAACCCAAGAAGGTTGAGTCTGCCCCTGCTTGAGCACGTTTATAAAAGTGTGAATATTTACTTTGTTATGTAAGGAAAGAGCAGTTAAAATGGAAATGAATAAAAAAAAATTAAATAAAAAAGTTATAAAAAGAAGAACAAGTTTAAAACTTTCAATAAATGATATTGCTCTAAACCATTTACAAAATAATTTTTAGCATACAATTCGAATTCGTCCATTCAGCCATGAAAATAAAAGTAGAGACTTAAATTTAATTTTTTATCAGTACAATTATATACTTTAGATGGGACGTTACAGCCCTAGAATATTCTAGTTAATTTTTCTTGAAATTCTGCAATATAACTTTACGACAGGTGGCTAGACAAATTGGAGTAGGCAGATGGGGAAGAACGAAAATTGGATGAATGGATCAAATGTCAAGAGAAGAAAGTAAAAAGAGAT
>NW_019263972.1:0-3261 GCF_002742605.1 Olea europaea var. sylvestris | reverse complement strand
ATGGTCATTTTACCATTTTAATATAAAACAATAAAAAAAAGGGAAAATGAAAATTGGTCATCTTCTCCAACAACCCCGACCCCGACCCCCATCCCTCAATCCCACCAAAACACAGCACCACCAACCATCGCTTGTTACAATCACCCACCGTGGCGTGCTACAACTATCCACCACTTAAGGAAATCATATTTTTCGAACCCTAATTTTCATCCCTTGAAAGTTTCTATAATTCATTTCCACCAAATCAAAACTCACAAAGAACCTTGGAATTGAAAATCAAAAATTGCTCATTTTCCAATTTCTAAATCTCCTAAATATTTTTCATTCATGTTCCATGGGGAACTTGTGATTTGATAATGGGAAGTTTTTACTCCAAATTTTTTACAGGTGGGAGTGGGGGCAATGATTTATGGATATGGCCGGACGGTGGTGGCACTATCGACGGTGGATGGAGGGTGGCATATGGTGAGACTGATTTTCCCCATTATTGGGTAGGTGGGGATGAGAAGAAAGAAGAAATGCATACAAACGTTGTATGTAAACAATTTTTCTCGTGCACGGTCGGTAAGAAAAGCGTTACACCTTCCATCCATACTACATACTAAAGGATGAAAAAGACTTCTAATAATCATTCAATTCCAGGACTTCTTCAATTACTGCAATTAAAAGTAGATGGGTCATAGAGCGGTGCTGTCACCATCCTACGAACATCCATCATAATTTTCTGCATAGTTTTGAAATAAATTGAGCACAACATTATGCACAAAAATACCGACCGGGAAAAAAATCGAAGTGTCTTACTTTTAACAGACCACACAAATCAAATGCTGAAGAAATTTGGAGTTGGAAAAAGTTAAAATGTTATGAACCAAATGGTTAACAAATAGAAGGCACTTATTGATGGTGAGCTCAATTAATTGCAGAAATCATCAGTGACGGCATAGGACAGTGCTTGATCTTAATGTGCGCGAGTTCTGCTACTTTCTGCATTCCTTATCGGGTAGAAATAGGGATGAGCCTGCACCAAACTACAACAGTTATCCACAGGACAATTTGCAGCCAAGATCAAATCATAATAAGAGACACAACTCAAAGCAAGCTGAATGTACCTGAAAAGTAGTTGAATATGAATGATAAATTGGAATCCAGGGCAAACAAGAAAACTTAAGACGTGATTTTTCCTAATTACAATCCCAAAGCACAATTTTTTTCTTAATCAACAAAAGTATTTAACATTTTTAGTAGTTTGTTATGGCGCACAGCTATTCTCCATTTTCAGTTGCATTAACGCTGCCTCTGAAACAGCTTGCAGTAAAGCCAAACTATTCCCAAGTCTCGAATGTAAGAAGTGTTTCCAGTTGTACTTTACAATCCCTAAAAAGATTTACACATGCCAGATCGAGATTTTACCATTGCTTCTTTCGCAGTTGGCCTCTCTTGATGATCATACCGCAACAGCTTGTCAACAAAATCAATTGCCTTCACAAGAAAAATGCACATTTATGGTTCAAATCTTTAGCATAGTTAATCAAATGATTTGTCAATTACCAATAGCCATAACTCTCACCTCCGGAACAGCCAAATGCTGATTATCGGCATTAATAAACTTTGTCCATGGTTTTCTGCTATGCCTGGATTGACATGCAGGCAACTTATATATATAGTAGTCAAAAATAGATCATAGAGACATCGATCAAGATTTATATAATTACTAACCTTCCAACAAGAGCAGCAAGGTGTGGGTCCAATTCCAACCGGTACTTGTTAAGATAAGCATTCAACTCATCTGTCCCCAATACCTATTATCCATCAAAAAAGCAGTATATCTTCAATCAGAGTCAGATATCAAGACTTTAGGCTCTTGTAATTTCAAGCAAGACTGACCAAATCAATGGTCACGTCCAAACAAGACAAGCAAGAAACACAATTTAGATAAAATCACAAACATCCAACTCTTTTTTAGCACAAACATCAACAAAAACTTAAAACATTATCTTGGTATAGCATCATCACAACACACCAGATGCACTAGTCATCTCCATGTCCAAGTAGAGAAGGGTGAATATGCTAGGAAGAGATCATATGATGGTGCAGAAGTAACATTTTTTTGAATAATCGTACTTGTTTGGCCAGATGACCTACCTTGGCAATCTTAACCAGTTGATCATAATTGTCATGCCCATAAAAAAAAGGCTCCTTACGAAAAATCTGCACAGCCGAAACCCTCAATGTAAACATCAAATTGGGAGTACATCTTGGCATATCTAGGTTCGGTATTAATTTTTTTGCCTTTTCATCATCTGCCACTCATGGATGTCCAGGCGGATTAAAATCCACACATCCAAAATGAAGCTTGAGGAGCAGTTTCAGAGACAGGAGGCCTACCAAATGATATGCCAAGGTCCATTTGTATAACATACTAAACAAGTCTAGTAATAAGTGAATATGTATTCTATAACACAATTCAGAGAAAAAGCAGGAAGCGGATACCATTCCAGCAAACATACAACCGAGGCTCCACAAGTCCAATGAGTAATCATAATCTTGCAAATCAACAAGAAGCTCAGGGCCCTTAAAATACCTGCAAATCAATGAGCAAGAGCAAGAGCAAGAGCACGAGCACGAGCACGAGCACGAGCACGAGCACATCAGATATAAGGTGTTTGTGGCCCAAATATAACATACGCTACTTAGCATCACAGGAAGATATATAAGTTAAAAAATAATAATCACTTGAATCAAATTTTTAAGAAAAATATTACCAATATTTACTATTTTTCCTGTAATTACTCTTCTTTTAGTCATTTATCAACAAGAAAGTATTTTCATTTTCCGAATGGATATATTTTTTAGGTTGCCAAAAGCAAAAGTCAACAATAATAACCACACAAAGCATATGCCAAATAGACCAAATGCATTGGCAGGAACGGGCAAGATAATTTTTATGCAAGTAAAATTTGATAATTAAGTAGATATTTTAATAGCGTAGCCAAGAATTAACCGTGAAATAAAGTTCAAGGAAAAGAAAAGCCAAATATGGGCTAAACCAAACCTTTAAAGCACAAGAAGTTATCTATTTCGTGTGCTTGTTTGTTGCATTAGTAAGCAATCTTCTAAAAAGCGTAAAACATGGCGAAACGTGGAGGCCAAGTTTCAAACTTTACGAGCCTATATGAACTTAGATGAGGTCTTAAGCTTTAAAAATAAAAAATAAAAATAAAATAAAAAACGTTCTCTTATTTTTAATATTATTTTAAATTT
>NW_019263971.1:12237-13390 GCF_002742605.1 Olea europaea var. sylvestris | reverse complement strand
ATAACTGATCAAATTTTATTTGTGAAATGGAGTGAAATGATTTGAAATAGTACTAGTTTGAATAGGGCAAAATTATTCTATTAAATCGAATAAGTACATTTGACCTAATAAGTAGCTTTTGTCAGAATAGAGAAACTTTCATGTCTCTTATACGATGCGTCATATATAGTCAATTTCGTTGTTCAAGTCCTTGAATTTCAAGTTAAGGCATGTGAGAGATGTTTTGGGCCAAAGTACCTCCAGGTTGCACAGATGACTAATTAACTTTGTGCCATTGGTTATTATGTTGTATCGAATCTGAGGATTATAGCCATTATACGT
This sequence comes from Olea europaea var. sylvestris, assembly GCF_002742605.1. Classification (NCBI taxonomy): domain Eukaryota; kingdom Viridiplantae; phylum Streptophyta; class Magnoliopsida; order Lamiales; family Oleaceae; genus Olea; species Olea europaea. The sequence goes on along the minus strand of NW_019263971.1, from coordinate 13,069 downwards.
GAAGTTTGGATATTAGTCAAAATCATTCTTGGCTTACAGTCAGTTCCTTTTCAAAATAGTCGATTACTTTCTCGGTAAGGATTTAGTGCAAGACAACATTATTACTACAGTCGAAGAGCATCTCCAATGTAAAAATGTGAATCATTGTACACATGACAAGTAAAATGGGGTATGGAGAGAAGAGCATCTCCAATGGAGCTATATATGAATAATTCTAAGTCATATGTACAAGAGGATATAGTGAAAAGAGTGGAGGTATATTACAAAAAGTAAATAGTCGATGTCTGGCAGATGAAGGGGTGTGATATGTGGCTGTGGCATTTTTGAATTACGTGAAAAGCTTTTTAGTGCAATCCAAGGCCTCATGTTAGATGCTCTATGTCCTTACTAAGCCCTTATATTATGTGTTGCCAAATAAAAAGGACATAACTTCTCTGAAATATATAATTTATGAATTAGATAAGTTTTTCCTTCAATGTAACTAGATCATCATAAGTCGTTTAGTTTATTGTAAAACTACTTCATCATCATCGACGGTGAATAAATATATACTGCATATGGCATAGTTACAATCTTGCTACTTGTACATCATAGTTTACACTCTGACTTACCGAATTTACACTTAACACAATCTCATATCATCATTCACATCTTACACATTTAATTTAATCATCACAATCTTGTCACATCACCCATCTATCAACGAGGGTGTCAAAGTTAATGAACAAATAGCTTAATTGGCAGAATTATAGTCACCCAACAGAATATTTTGTAGCTAGATGAATTTTTCATCACAAGTTATACTGTATCATTAATATTTAAAAAAAAAAAA
>NW_019263971.1:0-4924 GCF_002742605.1 Olea europaea var. sylvestris | reverse complement strand
ACTGTAAATTTAGAAAAGTTGTCAATAATGACGAAAGTATAATATTTACCATTTAAGCTTGTGGTTCTAGATGATCCAAAAAAGATCCATATGGAGAAGTTATAAAGATCTTATAGTTGAAGAATATTACTTTTATTTGAAATAGATCTTCCCTTGTTTTCCAAAATGACATGTATTACAAATTTTGTTTTTCTTAAAATTTCAAATTTGGCAAACCATTAACAAAATAATTTTTGAAAAATTTAAAAGTAGGTCCGTGAAAACATGACCTAATCTTCTATTCCACAACCAAGTATTATATTTTAATCTTGAAAAACATTTTTCTTGACTTTGAAATTCAATGTTCATGATATTTCCTATTATCTCTTTTGATGTAGATTCCTCAGTATAGCATTTAGAACATTCGTTTGATATGGAAATATAAATGCTAAGCAAGTATGTTTGAGATTATCAACTTAATAGAATACTTTCAATAGAGGGAGATGAATAATTACCAATATTTTCAATGTCAATGATTTATCCTTTTGATATTATCTCCAAAACTAACACATCACCATCATTCTTTTTGAAGCTTCATAACAAAGTTTGATTCCCAATCATGTACTTTGAGCATCCACTATCCTTTTTGAGTACAACATCTTTTTCATTGAACAATTAAAAGTTACATGCCCATTTTGTTGTAATAACCACATGTGACATTTGGAATAAGGGAAGTAGAGACTTTAATCAAGAAATTTTTAAGAGACTTCCGCTTTGAAAATGGTTTGTATGCAATTCCTCGTTTATCAAAAATACATTTTTGTTCTCCAAGCAATAAATCAAAATTTTTTTTGCCTTTAGTATTTTGTGAATAATTTGAGTCAAATCTAAAGAAATTTCTTGTAAAGAGAGAATCATAATTAATGCCCATTTTGTTGTAATAACCACATGTGACATTTGGAATAAGGGAAGTAGAGACTTTAATCAAGAAATTTTTAAGAGACTTCTGCTTTGAAAATGGTTTGTATGCAATTCCTCGTTTATCAAAAATACATTTTTGTTCTCCAAGCAATAAATCAAAATTTTTTTGCCTTTAGTATTTTGTGAATAATTTGAGTCAAATCTAAAGAAATTTCTTGTAAAGAGAGAATCATAATTGGCTTTTTATTTTTCAAAATCATTTCGAGTTTCGAAAAGTTTCTTTACCTTCTTTTTTAGTAAAGAATTTTTTTTATATGATTTAGAGCAAGATTCTTAAATTCTACAAGAATTTCATTGTAAGAGGTTGATAATTCATCATATGAACAATTTTCATTTGAATTTACCTCATTTTCAATAACCGTGAAGCACATGTTGACAATTTTCTCTTAACTTTCATCTTCTTCATGGTGATCATCATCACTTTCATCCCATGTTGATTGAAGTGCATTCGTTTTGATAAATCTCCTTTTGTTTGGACATTAATTCATTTCTCTCGTGATCGCGTTTGCCAAAATTATAGCAAACAATCCTATTACTCTTCTCTTCACCTTTTTCTTCTTTATTTTGAAGTTGTTGATTGTTAGAAAGCCCATTCCAATTTTTGACAAGAAGAACTAGGTCTACAAGTTCTTCTCATCATTCATAATTTCGCTTGAAGTATCTTCATCAACAACCGACTTCAAAGAAATTTGGCACTTTTCCTCTTCTTTACTTTCATTGTTTTCTCATTTATCTCTATATGATTTAGCTCATATATCATCAATGTTCCATAGAGCTCTTCCAATGGATATGTGTTGATATCTTTCATTTTTCTATCAACATTCTTAACGAGTTCTAATCTTCCAAAAATGACTTAAGTATTTTACTTACACAGGCTCCCCATTAGTAATTTTTTGATCAAAATCTTTGAGGCCATTAACAATACCGGTAAAATGAGTAATCATATCAATAACATGTTCGTTTTGTTTCATGAAGAAGTTTTCAAATTCTTTAACCAAAATATTAAATTTGATTTCTTTTACTTAGCTAGTGCCAAAGTGAGTTACTTTTAAGGCATGGCAAATATCAAAAGTGGAATAACATGTGCTAATGCGATTAAATTCATCTTTATCTAAAGTGCAATAAAGCATATTTTTGGCTCTAGCCTTTGAAGGTAAATTTCTTTTATCTTTTTCATCGTACTCCTCTCTAGGTTTTGAAGTGATTTGATATGATTTTCCATCAACTTTAATAACTTTTGTAGGCGCATAGGGACCAAATTCGATAACTTCCCAATGATTATAATCTATTCAATGAGCATAAATCATCATCCTAGCTTATCAATAGTTATAATGTGTGCCATTAAAGAAAGGATGACATTTTATAGAATGCCTCTTAATATTTTGAAGACTATTGTTAGCCATTACTCAAGATTGTATAATCTTTAATTTTAAAAATAAGCTCCAAGCTCTGATACCAATTGATAACCTAAGAATAACTAATTAAAAGAGGGAAAATTGGTTTTCAAAACTTTTTTGAAAAATTGATTCAAATTCAAGCGAGTTGGGAATGAATAAATCAATCAAAAAAATGAAAAATACAAAAGCAATAAGTGAAAGGTAAAAGAGAGTGAAAATTATATAATTTTGGAGGTTCGATCCAAAACGATGATCTACATTCTCTATTACCAAGCTCTCCATCACGAGCAATGCCGTTTAACTATATTTGATTGAATGGAAAGAATAAGAGTATTTATATAGTTCAAAAGAAAAATAATCTGTCCAACTAGACAACCAAGTGGATGTTCGCCCTGGTGCCCTAACGATGAAAATAGATGTTATGCGTTTAAAATTACAGTGGTCAAAAATCCGATCGTTTCATCAATCGGACATCTGCATGAATGAATAGGTATTCGCCTTTTAACGAATACATAGAGAAAGATTTTGCAAAATTTTTGGGGATCCGACAAGTGTCCGAAAGACTGCATGCTCAGATCGGATGTTTAGCCGATTTTTTATTTTTGAGCCCTTTTGATTTGATTTGAATGTATTGACAAATGTTGACTTTTGAAAGGAGTTTTTAACTAGTTTTCAAGGCAAATGATGTCTTAAAAATACGATATAATTTTAAACATAATTTTGAAAATTAATTTTACTTTTGATCAAAATATTTTATACAAGTGATATCAAAATAACTTTTAGTGCACAAAATGAATTTTTTTATCTTTTATGATTCATTGCTAAAGATCAAAATATTTGGACCTTTACACTTGAATAAAAACATTTAGTCATTGATCTTAATCTCAATTCTTGTCTTGATTTTTCTTTGACATTTGGCTCGTAAGCTCTTGATCTTTCTTGATGAGTCCGATTAGTTTCGATTTTGATTTTTGGACGACAATCAATCAGTTTTTAGTTGGATGCTTTGAAAACTATAATCACTTTAAATTTAATTGTTAGCAAGTAAGATTAACTTTCAACTTAAAATAGTCACCCTAACCATTTTTATGGCAATGTTTTTCTATACGAATCCGTGTTTTCTATTTCACTTATTCTCAAGCTCCCAACTCGCTGAGATTTTTAATTATTCAAATTGATCTCATCCGTTGATGATTCAAAAAAATTAGAATCACAAAAAAGATATACATAAGTATGTCAAGGGATTTTGATGAAATACACAGTGATTAATTGGAATTTAATTCTCCATACAGTCATGCTATAGAATTAAACTCGATACATGGTCCATCTAATACACTTCAAGTGTATTAGTATCACCTTTAACTATTTCATGAGACAAATCCCACACCTTAATAGTGAGTCAGTCAATACTACAACCTTACAGTACAAGATGCCAACCCTTATATAGTGATTATGAACAAATTAATTATGATCAAAATATTGTGTTACGCTATACTTCTCAACGTAAGTACCCAATTTATATTATCACAAGTGATCATAGACACTTTAATTTGCATGCCCAATAATAAATAAATACAATAAATAAATAAAACCACAATTTATTTATTATAAATTATTATTTTATTATAACAAATATATTATATGAGCACACAATCTAACATTTTTCTATTGGAGAATTTTTCATGTAGAATTTTTTGGTTGAAGAGTTAAGTTTTATTCCTTGCAGTAGAATTTGTCTTCAAGTTAGAATTTTTGAAGTTTTGTTTATAGTAGTAGAATTCATGTTAAGGTGTAGTTTGTTAAAACTAGGGTGTAACCCAAATTCTATTTGAAAGAATATTTTGGGAATTCTATTTGTACTCCAATTGGAAATTCTAGTTGAAGTCTATTTGGGAATTAAGTTGATTTGGGAGTTGGTACTAGACTTGAAGAAGTCTTGAAAGAATCCAAGTTGCAATTGGAGAAGCAAACGTCGAACTGCTCTCTCCTGATGACTTAATCTTGCTTGAGCGTTCAAAACCTCAAGGTGGTTGCTCAAGCGGTTGATCACAGCTAGATGCCTTTATAGACCATCGTTCGAGTGGTAGTCTTATATGGGAAATATTCCGTTCGTGTTTTTGACAATTTTTTACACCTATTTTATCATAAATATTTCATTATTGATTTTATCCTTTGTATTGGAACATTACTTTATATTAAACACTTCATTGTATTATATTCTTAATATGTTAGGGATCTTAGTGTTATATATATTTTTGGTGTACAACACATATTGAGTCAATCTTACATTCTATCCAATAATTTGTAGTCCTCCATTGTTGATTTTAATAAAATTCTTCTCTTTTACCTGTGGTATATTTTTTACCACATAAATCTTGTTGTGTTCTTGTTTACTTTTCATATTGTTATATTATTTCTCTCATTCCATTATTTTCCTAACAATTAGGTTTCATTAGTTTATGATGTAGATCGAATCTACAAACACACGATATTAATAACTCAAATGGATTGAACTGAAGAAAACCAACGTTTTTCTTATTTCATGAACAATCAAAAACCTAGGAGGC
>NW_019263970.1:0-13400 GCF_002742605.1 Olea europaea var. sylvestris | reverse complement strand
GATCTGTCAAATTTTAGCCCAATCCGACACCGTCGCGAAAAATGACGAAATTGCCCCCGGCGCGATTTTTGTTTCCGATCGATGTGTCAAATTTTAGCCCATTCCTACACTGTCGTGAAAAATGACGAAATTGCTCCCCGGTACGGCGCGGATTTTGTTTCCGATCGATCTGTCAAATTTTAGCCCATTCCGACACCATCGCGAAAAATGACGAAATTGCCCCCGGCGTGATTTTCGTTTTCGATCAAGCTGTCAAATTTTAGCCCATTTCGACACCATCGCGAAAAATGATGAAATTGACCCCGGTGCGATTTTTGTTTTCGATCGATCTGTCAAATTTTAGCCCATTCCGCCACCGTCACGAAAAATGACGAAATTGCCCCCGGCACGATTTTTTTTCCGATCCACCGGTCAAATTTTAGCCGATTCCGCCACCGGCGCGAAAAATGAAGAAATTGCCCTCGGTGCGTTTTTTTTCCCATCGATCTGTCAAATTTTATCCCTCTCCGATACCGTCGCAAAAAATGAATTGCCCCCGGCGCGATTTTTGTTTCCGATCGATCTGTGAAATTTTAGCCCATTCTGCCACCGTCGCGAGAAATGACGAAATTGCGCACGGAGAGATTTTTTTTTTTCGATCCACCGGTCAAATTTTAGCCCATTCAGCCACCGTCGCGAAAAATGACGAAATTGCCCCCGGAGCGATTTTTTTTTCCGATCCACCTGTCAAATTTTAGCCGATTCCGCCACCGTCACGAAAAATGACGAAATTGCCCCCAGCGCGATTTTTTTCCGATCCATTGGTCAAATTTTAGCCGATTCCGCCACCATCGAGAAAAATGACGAAATTGCCCCCGGCGCGATTTTTGTTTCCGATCGATCTGTCAAATTTTATCCCTTTCCGATACCGTCGCGAAAAATGACGAAATTGCCCCAGTCGCGATTTTCGTTTCCGACCAAGCTGTCAAATTTTAGCCCATTTCGACACCTTCGCGAAAAATGACGAAATTGACCCCGTTGCAATTTTTGTTCTCGATCGATCTGTCAAATTTTAGCCCATTCCGCCACCGTCGCGAAAAATGACGAAATTGCCCCCGGCGCGATTTTTGTTTCCCTTCGATCTGTCAAATTTTATCCCTTTCCGATACCGTCGCGAAAAATGACGAAATTGCCCCCGGCGCGATTTTTGTTTCCCTTCGATCTGTCAAATTTTATCCCTTTCCGATACCGTCGCGAAAAATGACGAAATTGCCCCCGGCGTGATTTTTGTTTCCGATTGATATGTCAAATTTTAGCCCATTCCGACACCGTCGTGAAAAATGACGAAATTGCCCGCCGGTGCGATTTTTGTTTCCGATCGATCTGTCAAATTTTAACCCATTCCAACACTGTAGCGAAAAATGACGAAATTGCCCCCGGAGCGATTTTTTTTCCGATCCACCTGTCAAATTTTAGCCCATTCCGCCACCGTCGCGAAAAATAACAAAATTGTCCCCGGCGCGATTTTTGTTTCTGATCAATCTGTCAAGTTTTAGCCCATTTCGACGCCGTCGCGAAAAATGACGAAATTGACCTCGGTGCGATTTTTGTTTCCGATCGATCTGTCAAATTTTAGCCCAATCCGACACCGTCGCGAAAAATGACGAAGTTGCCCCCGGCGCGATTTTTGTATCCGATCTATCTGTCAATTTTATCCCTTTCCGATACCGTCGCGAAAAATGACGAAATTGCCCCCCGTGCGAAGCGGATTTTATTTCCGCTCGATCTGTCAAATTTTAGCCCATTCCGACACCGTCGCGAGAATGACGAAATTGCCCCGGACGCGATTTTCGTTTCCCATCAACCTGACAAATTTTAGCCCATTCTGCCACCGTCGCGAAAAATGGCGAAATTGCACTCGGCGCGATTTTCATTTCCGCTAAAGCTGTCAAATTTTAGCCCATCTCGACACCGTCGTGAAAAAGGAGGAAATTTACCCCGGTGCGATTTTTGTTTCCGATCGATCTGTCAAATTTTAGCCCATTCCGACACCGTCGCGAAAAATGACGAAATTGCCCCCGACGAGATTTTTTTTTCCGATCCACCGGTCAAATTTTAGCTGATTCCGCCACCGTCGCGAAAAATGACGAAATTGCCCCCGGCGCGATTTTTGTTTCCCATCTATCTACAAATTTTATCCCTTTCTGATACCGTCGCGAAAAATGACGAAATTGACCCCGGGGCGATTTTTGTTTCCGATCGATCTGTCAAATTTTAGCCCATTCCGACACTGTCGTGAAAAATGACGAAATTGCCCCCGGCGCGATTTTTTTTTCCGATCGCCCTGTAAAATTTAAGCCCATTCGATACCGTCGCGAAAAATGACGAAATTGGCCCGGCGCGATTTTTGTTTCCGATCACCCTGTCGAATTTGAGCCCATTCCGACACCGTCGCGAAAAAAGACGAAATTGCCCGCCTGTGCGATTTTTGTTTCCGATCGATCTGTCAAATTTTAACCCATTCCGACACTGTCGCGAAAAATGACGAAATTGCCCTCGGCGCGATTTTTTTTTTCCGATCGACCGGTCAAATTTTAGCCGATTCCGCCACAGGCGCGAAAAATGACGAAATTGCCCCCGGTGCGTTTTTTGTTTCCCTTCGATCTGTCAAATTTTATCCCTTTCCGATACCGTCGTAAAAAATGACGATATTGCCCCCGACGAGATTTTTGTTTCCGATGGATCTGTCAAATTTTAGCCCATTCCGCCACCGTCGCGAGAAATGACGAAATTGCCCCCGGACCGATTTTTTTTTCGATCCACCAGTCAAATTTTAGCCCATTCCGCCACCGTCGCGAAAAATGAACGAATTGCCCCCGACGTGATTTTCTTTTCCGATCCACCGGTCAAATTTTAGCCGATTCCGCCACCGTTGCGAAAAATGACAAAATTGCCCTCGGCGCGATATTTGTTTCCCATCGATCTTCAAATTTTATCCCTTACTGATACCGTCGCGAAAAATGACGAAATTGCCCCCGGCGCGATTTTTATTTTCGATCGATCTGTCAAATTTTAGCCCATTCCGACACCGTCGCAAAAAATGACGAAATTGCCCCTGGAACGATTTTCGTTTCCGATCAACCTGTCAAATTTTTGCCCATTTCCACACCTTCGCGAAAAATGACGAAATTGACCCCGTTGCGATTTTTGTTTCCGATCGATTTGTCAAATTTTAGCCCATTCCGCCACCGTCGCGAAAAATGACGAAATTGCCCCCAGCGCGATTTTTTTCCGATCCATCGGTCAAATTTTAGCCGATTCCGCCACCGTCGAGAAAAATGACGAAATTGCCCCCGGCGCGATTTTTGTTTCCGATTGATCTGTCAAATTTTAGCCCATTTCGACACTGTCGCGAAAAATGACGAAATTGCCCGCCGGTGCGATTTTTGTTTCCGATCGATTTGTCAAATTTTAACCCATTCCGCCACCATCGCGAAAAATGACGAAATTGTCCCCGGCGCGATTTTTGTATCCGATCAATCTGTCAAATTTTAGCCCATTCCGACACCGTCGCGAAAAATGACGAAATTGCCCGCCTGTGCGATTTTTGTTTCCGATCGATCTGTCAAATTTTAACCCATTCCGACACTATCGCGAAAAATGACGAAATTGCCCCCGGGGCGATTTTTTTTTTCCGATCCACCGGTCAAATTTTAGCCGATTCCTCCACCGGCGCGAAAAATGACGAAATTGCCCCCGGTGCGTTTTTTGTTTCCCATCGATCTGTCAAATTTTATCCCTTTCCGATACAGTCGTAAAAAATGACGATACTGCCCCTGGCGCGATTTTTGTTTCCGATCGATCTGTCAAATTTTAGCCCATTCCGCCACCGTCGCGAGAAATGTCGAAATTGCCCCCGGAGCGATTTTTTTTTCGATCCACCAGTCAAAATGTTAGCCCATTCCGCCACGGTCGCGAAAAATGACGAAATTACCCCCGGAACGATTTTTTTTTTCCGATCCACCTGTCAAATTTTAGCCGATTCCGCCACCGGCGCGAAAAATGACGAATTGCCCCCGGTGCGTTTTTTGTTTCCCATCGATCTGTCAAATTTTATCCCTTTCCGATACCGTCGTAAAAAATGACGATATTGCCCCCGGCGCGATTTTTGTTTCCGATCGATCTGTCAAATTTTAGCCCATTCCGCCACCGTCGCGAGAAATGACGAAATTGCCCCGGAGCGATTTTTTTTTCGATCCACCAGTCAAAATTTTAGCCCATTCCGCCACGGTCGCGAAAAATGACGAAATTACCCCCGGAGCGATTTTTTTTTTCGATCCACCTGTCAAATTTTAGCCGATTCCGCCACCGTCGTGAAAAATGACGAAATTGCCCCCGGCGCGATTTTTGTTTCCCATCGATCTGTCAAATTTTATCCCTTTCCGATATCGTCGCGAAAAATGACGAAATTGACCCCGTTGCGATTTTTGTTTCCGATCGATCTGTCAAATTTTAGCCCATTCCGCCACCGTCGCGAAAAATGACGAAATTGCCCCCGTTGCGATTTTTGTTTCCGATCGATCTGTCAAATTTTAGCCCATTCCGCCACCGTCGCGAAAAATGACGAAATTACCCCCGACGCGATTTTCTTTTCCGATCCACCGGTCAAATTTTAGCCGATTCCGCCACCGTTGCGAAAAATGACAAAATTGCACCCGGCGCGATTTTTGTTTCGCATCGATCTTCAAATTTTATCCCTTACTGATACCGTCGCGAAAAATGACGAAATTGCCCCCGGCGCGATTTTTATTTTCGATCGATCTGTCAAATTTTAGCCCATTCCGACACCGTCGCGAAAAATGTCGAAATTGCCCCTGGAACGATTTTCGTTTCCGATCAAGCTGTCAAATTTTTGCCCATTTCCACACCTTCGCGAAAAATGACGAAATTGACCCCGTTGCGATTTTTGTTTCCGATCGATTTGTCAAATTTTAGCCCATTCCGCCACCGTCACGAAAAATGACGAAATTGCCCCCGGCGCGAGTTTTGTTTCCGATAACCAGTCAAATTTAAGCCAGTTTCGACGCCGTCGCGAAAAATGACGAAATTGCCCCCAGCGCGATTTTTTTCCGATCCATCGGTCAAATTTTAGCCGATTCCGCCACCGTCGAGAAAAATGACGAAATTGCCCCCGGCGCGATTTTTTTCGATCCATCGGTCAAATTTTAGCCGATTCCGCCACCGTCGCGAAAAGTGACGAAATTGCCCCCGGCGCAATTTTTTTTCCGATCCACCGGTCAAATTTTAGCCAATTCCACCACCGTCGCGAAAAATGACAAAATTGTCCCCGGCGCGATTTTTGTTTCTGATCAATCTGTCAAGTTTTACCCCATTTCGACACCGTCACGAAAAATGACGAAATTGACCTCGGTGCGATTTTTGTTTCCGATCGATCTGTCAAATTTTAGCCCAATCCGACACCGTCGCGAAAAATGACGAAATTACCCCCGGCGCGATTTTTGTCTCAGATCAATCCGTCAATTTTAGCCGATTCCGACACCGTCGTGAAAAATGACGAAATTGCCCCCCGCGCGATTTTTGTTTCCGATCGATCTGTCAAATTTTATCCCTTTCCGATACCGTCGCGAAAAATGACGAAATTGCCCCCCGTGCGAAGCGCATTTTGTTTCCGCTCGATCTGTCAAATTTTAGCCCATTCTGCCATCGTCGCGAAAAATGACGAAATTGCACCCGGGGCGATTTTCATTTCCGATCAAGCTGTCAAATTTTAGCCCATTTCGACACCGTCGTGAAAAAGGACGAAATTTACCCCGGTGCGATTTTTGTTTCCGATCGATCTGTCAAATTTTAGGCCATTCCGCCACCGTCACGAAAAATGATGAAATTGCCCCCGGGGCGATTTTTTTCTGATCCACCGGTCAAATTTTAGCCGATTCCGCAACCGGCGCGAAAAATGACGAAATTGCCCCCGGTGCGTTTTTTGTTTCTCATCGATCTGTCAAATTTTATACCTTTCCGATACCGTCGAAAGAAATGACGAAATTGCCCACGGCGAGGTTTTTTTTTCCGATCGATCTGTCAAATTTTAGCCCATTCCGCCACCGTCGCGAGAAATGACGAAATTGACCCCGGAGCGATTTTTTTCGATCCACCGGTCAAATTTTAGCCGATATCGCCACCGTCGCGAAAAATGACGAAATTGCCCCCGGTGCGATTTTTGTTTCCCACCGATCTGTCAAATTTTATCCCTTTCCGCCACCGTCGCAAAAAATGACGAAATTGCCCCCGCGCGATTTTCGTTTCCGATCGATCTGACAAATTTTAGCCCATTCCGACACCGTCGCGAAAAATGACGAAATTGCCCCTGGCACGATTTTCGATTCCGATCGATCTGTCAAATTTTGGCCCATTCCGCCACCGTCGCGAAAAATGACGAAATTGCCCCCGACGCGATTTTTTTTTCCGATCCACCGGTCAAATTTTAGCCGATTCCGCCATCGGCGCGAAAAATGACGAAATTGCCCCCGGTGCGTTTTTTGTTTCCCATCGATCTGTCAAATTTTATCCCTTTCCGATACCGTCGAAAAAAATGACGAAATTGCCCACGGCGAGGTTTTTCTTTCCGATCGATCGGTCAAATTTTAGCCCATTCCGCCACCATCGCGAGAAATGACGAAATTGCCCCCGGAGCTATTTTTTTTTCGATCCACCGGTCAAATTTTAGCCGATTTCGCCACCGTCGCGAAAAATGACGAAATTGCCCCCGGAGCGATTTTTGTTTCACACCGATCTGTCAAATTTTATCCCTTTCCGCCACCGTCGCGAAAAATGACGAAATTGTCCCCGGCGCGAGTTTCGTTTCCGATCGATCTGACAAATTTTAGCCCATTCCGACACCGTCGCGAAAAATGACGAAATTGCCCCTGGCACGATTTTCGATTCCGATCGATCTGTCAAATTTTAGTCCATTCCGCCACCGTTGCAAAAAATGACGAAATTGCCCCCGACGCGATTTTTTTTTCCGATCCACCGGTCAAATTTTAGCCGATTCCGCCACCGTCGCAAAAAATGACGAAATTGCCCCCGGCGCGATTTTTGTTTCCCATCGATCTTCAAATTTTATCCTTTTCTGATACCGTCGCGAAAAATGACGAAATTGCCCCCGGCGCGATTTTTGTTTTCGATCGATCTGTCAAATTTTAGCCCATTCCGACACCGTCGCGAAAAATGACGAAATTGCCCCCGGCACGATTTTCGTTTCCGATCAAGCTGTCAAATTTTAGCCCATTTCCACACCGTCGCGAAAAATGACGAAATTGACCCCGTTGCCATTTTTGTTTCCGATCGATCTGTCAAATTTTAGCCCATTCCGCCACCGTCACGAAAAATGACGAAATTGCCCCCAGCGCGATTTTTTTTGATCCATCGGTCAAATTTTAGCCGATTTCGCCACCGTCGAGAAAAATGACGAAATTGCCCCTGGCGCGATTTTATTTCCGATCCACCGGTCAAATTTTAGCCGATTCCGCCACAGTCGCGAAAAATGACGAAATTACCCCCGGCGCGATTTTTGTTTCCCTTCGATCTTATAAATTTTATCCCTTTCCGATACCGTCGCGAAAAATGACGAAATTGCCCCCGGCGCGATTTTTGTTTCCGATTGATCTGTCAAATTTTAGCCCATTTCGACACCGTCGCGAAAAATGATGAAATTGTCCCCGACGCGATTTTTGTTTCCGATCAATCTGTCAAATTTTAGCTCATTCCGACACCGTCGCGAAAAATGACGAAATTGCCCGCCGGTGCGATTTTTGTTTTCGATCGATCTGTCAAATTTTAGCCCATTCCGACACCGTCGCGAAAAAGGACGAAATTGCCCCTGGCAAGACTTTCGTTTCCGATCAAGCTGTCAAATTTTAGCCCATTTCCACACCGTCGCGAAAAATGACGAAATTGACCCCGTTGCGATTTTTGTTTCCGATCGATCTGTCAAATTTTAGCCCATTCCGCCACTGTCGCGAAAAATGATGAAATTGCCCCCGGCGCAATTTTTTTTCCGATCCACCGGTCAAATTTTAGCCGATTCCGCCACCGTCGCGAAAAATGACGAAATTGCCCCCGGCACGATTTTCGTTTCCGATCAAGCTGTCAAATTTTAGCCCATTTCCACACCGTCGCGAAAAATGACGAAATTGACCCCGTTGCCATTTTTGTTTCCGATCGATCTGTCAAATTTTAGCCCATTCCGCCACCGTCACGAAAAATGACGAAATTGCCCCTAGGGCGATTTTTTTCGATCCATCGGTCAAATTTTAGCCGATTTCGCCACCGTCGAGAAAAATGACGAAATTGCCCCTGGCGCGATTTTTTTTCCGATCCACCGGTCAAATTTTAGCCGATTCCGCCACAGTCGCGAAAAATGACGAAATTGCCCCCGGCGCGATTTTTGTTTCCCTTCGATCTTTTAAATTTTATCCCTTTCCGATACCGTCGCGAAAAATGACGAAATTGCCCGCCGGTGACGAAATTGCCCCCGGCGCGATTTTTGTTTCCCTTCGATCTTTTAAATTTTATCCCTTTCCGACACCGTCGCGAAAAATGACGAAATTGCCCGCCGGTGCGATTTTTGTTTCCGATCGATCTGTCAAATTTTAACCCATTCCGAAACTGTCGCGAAAAATTACGAAATTGCCCCCGGCGCGATTTTTTTTCCGATCCACCGGTCAAATTTTAGCCGATTCCGCCACCGGCGCGAAAAATTACAAAATTGCCCCCGGTGCGTTTTTTGTTTCCCATCGATCTGTCAAATTTTATCCCTTTCCGATACCGTCGCAAAAAATGACGATATTGCCCCCGGCGCGATTTTTGTTTCCGATCGATCTGTCAAATTTTAGCCCATTCCGCCACCGTCGCGAGAAATGACTAAATTGCCCCCGGAGCGATTTTTTTTTCCGATCCACGTGTCAAATTTTAGCCGATTTCGCCACCGTCGCGAAAAATGACGAAATTGCCCCTGGCGCGATTTTTGTTTCCCATCGATCTGTCAAATTTTATCCCTTTCCGATACCGTCGCGAAAAATGACGAAATTGACCCCGTTGCGATTTTTGTTTCCGATCGATCTGTCAAATTTTAGCCGATTCCGCCACCGTCGCGAAAAATGACGAAATTGCCCCTGGCGCGATTTTTGTTTCCCATCGATCTGTCAAATTTTATCCCTTTCCGATACCGTCGCGAAAAATGACGAAATTGGCCCAGGCGCGATTTTCGTTTCGATCAAGCTGTCAAATTTTAGCCCATTTCGACACCTTCGCGAAAAATGACGAAATTGACCCGTTGCGATTTTTATTTCCGATCGATCTGTCAAATTTTAGCCCATTCCGCCACCGTCGCGAAAAATGACGAAATTGCCCTCGGCGCAATTTTTATTTCCGATCCACCGTCAAATTTTAGCCGATTCCGCCACCGTTGCGAAAAATGACGAAATTGCCCCCGGCGCGATTTTTGTTTCCCTTCGATCTGTCAAATTTTTATCCCTTTCCGATACCGTCGCAAAAAATGACGAAATTGCCCCCGGCGCGATTTTTGTTTCCGATTGATCTGTCAAATTTTAGCCCTTTTCGACACCGTCGCGAAAAATGACGAAATTGCCCGCCAGTGCGATTTTTGTTTCCGACCGATCTGTCAAATTTTAACCCATTCCGACACTGTCGCGAAAAATAACGAAATTGCCCCCGGAGCGATTTTTTTCCGATCCTACTGTCAAATTTTAGCCGATTCGGCCACCGTCGCGAAAAATGACGAAATTCTCCCCGGCGCGATTTTTGTTTCCGATCGATCTGTCAAATTTTAGCCCATTCCGCCACCGTCGCGAAAAATGACGAAATTGCCCCCGACGCAATTTTTTTTTCCGATCCACCGTCAAATTTTAGCCGATTCCGCCACCGTCGCGAAAAATGACGAAATTGCCCCCGGCGCGATTTTTGTTTCCCTTCGATCTGTCAAATTTTATCCCCTTCCGATACCGTCACAAAAAATGACGAAATTGCCCCCGGCGCGATTTTTGTTTCCGATTGATCCGTCAAATTTTAGCCCATTTCGACACCGTCGCGAAAAATGAAGAAATTGCCCGCCGGTGCGATTTTTGTTTCCGATCGATCTGTCAAATTTTAACCCATTCCGACACTGTCTCGAAAAATAACGAAATTGCCCCCGGAGCGATTTTTTTTTCCGATCCTACTGTCAAATTTTAGCCCATTCCGCCACCGTCGTGAAAAATGACGAAATTGTCCCCGGCGCGATTTTTATTTCCGATTGATCTGTCAAATTTTAGCCCATTTCGACACCGTCGCGAAAAATGATGAAATTGTCCCAGGCGCGATTTTTGTTTCCGATCAATCTGTCAAATTTTAGCCCATTCCGACACCGTCGCGAAAAATGACGAAATTGCCCGCCGGTGCGATTTTTGTTTCCGATCGATCTGTCAAATTTTAACCCATTCCGACACTGTCGCGAAAAATTACGAAATTGCCCCCGGCGCGATTTTTTTTCCGATCCACCGTTCAAATTTTAGCCGATTCCGCCACCGTCGCGAAAAATGACGAAATTACCCCGGCGCGATTTTTGTTTCCCTTCGATCTGTCAAATTTTATCCCTTTCCGATACCGTCGCGAAAAATGACGAAATTGCCCCCGGCGCGTTTTTTGTTTCCGATTGATCTGTCAAATTTTAGCCCATTTCGACACCGTCGCGAAAAATGACGAAATTGCACGCCAGTGCGATTTTTGTTTCCGATCGATCTGTCAAATTTTAACCCATTCCGACACTGTCGCGAAAAATAACGGAATTGCCCCCGGAGCGATTTTTTTTCCGATCCTACTGTCAAATTTTAGCCCATTCGGCCACCGTCGCGAAAAATGACGAAATTGTCCCCGGCGCGATTTTTGTTTCCGATCAATCTGTCAAATTTTAGCCCATTCCGACACCGTCGCGAAAAATGACGAAATTGCCCGCCTGTGCGATTTTTGTTTCCGATCGATCTGTCAAATTTTAACCCATTCCGACACTGTCGCGAAAAATGACGAAATTGCCCCCGGCGCGATTTTTTTTCCGATCCACCGGTCAAATTTTAGCCGATTCCGCCACCGACACGAAAAATTACGAAATTGCCCCCGGCGCGATTTTTGTTTCCCATCGATCTGTCGAATTTTAGCCCATTCCGATACCGTCGCAAAAAATGATGATATTGCCCCCGTCGCGATTTTTGTTTCCGATCGATCTGTCAAATTTTAGCCCATTCCGCCACCGTCGCGAGAAATGACGAAATTGCCCCCGGAGTGATTTTTTTTTTCGATCCACCAGTCAAATTTTAGCCCATTCCGCCAACGTCGCGAAAAATGACGAAATTGCCCCCGGCGCGTTTTTTGTTTCCGATTGATAGGTCAAATTTTAGCCCATTTCGACACCGTCGCGAAAAATGACGAAATTGCCCGCCAGTGCGATTTTTGTTTCCGATCGATCTGTCAAATTTTAACCCATTCCGACACTGTCGCGAAAAATGACGAAATTGCCCCCGGCGCGATTTTTTTCCGATCCACCGGTCAAATTTTAGCCGATTCCGCCACCGTCACGAAAAATGACGAAATTGCCCCCGGCGCGATTTTTTTCCGATCCACCGGTCAAATTTTAGCCGATTCCGCCACCGTCACGAAAAATGACGAAATTGCCCCCGGCGCGATTTTTTTCCGATCCACCGGTCAAATTTTAGCCGATTCCGCCACCGTCACGAAAAATGACGAAATTGCCCCCGGCGCGATTTTTTTCCGATCCACCGGTCAAATTTTAGCCGATTCCGCCACCGTCACGAAAAATGACGAAATTGCCCCCGGCGCGATTTTTTTCCGATCCACCGGTCAAATTTTAGCCGATTCCGCCACCGTCACGAAAAATGACGAAATTGCCCCCGGCGCGATTTTTTTCCGATCCACCGGTCAAATTTTAGCCGATTCCGCCACCGTCGCGAAAAATGACGAAATTGCCCCCGGCGCGATTTTTGTTTCCCATCGATCTGTCAAATTTAATCCCTTTCCGATACCGTCGCGAAAAATGACGAAATTGACCCCGTTGCGATTTTTGTTTCCGATCGATCTGTCAAATTTTAGGCCATTCCGCCACCGTCGCGAGAAATGACTAAATTGCCCCCGGAGCGATTTTTTTTTTCGATCCACCGGTCAAATTTTAGCGCATTCCGCCACCGTCGCGAAAAATGACGAAATTGCCCACGGAGCGATTTTTTTTTCCGATCCACGTGTCAAATTTTAGCCAATTCCGCCACCGTTGCGAAAAATGACGAAATTGCCCCTTGCGCGATTTTTGTTTCCCATCGATCTGTCAAATTTTATCCCTTTCCGATACCGTCTCGAAAAATGACGGAATTGACCCCGTTGCGATTTTTGTTTCCGATCGATCTGTCAAATTTTAGCCCATTCCGCCACCGTCTCGAAAAATGATGAAATTGCCCTCGACGCGATTTTTTTTTCCGATCCACCGGTCAAATTTTAGCCGATTCCGACACCGTCGCGAAAAATGACGAAATTGCCCTCGACGCGATTTTTTTTTCCGATCCACCGGTCAAATTTTAGCCGATTCCGCCACCGTTGCGAAAAATGACGAAACTGCCCCCGACGCGATTTTTGTTTCCCATCGATCTGACAAATTTTAGCCCATTCCAACACCGTCGTGAAAAATGACGAAATTGCCCCTGGCACGATTTTCGTTTCCGATCAAGCTGTCAAATTTTTGCCCATTTCCACACCTTCGCGAAAAATGACGAAATTGACCCCGTTGCGATTTTTGTTTCCGATCGAATTGTCAAATTTTAGCCCATTCCGCCACCGTCGCGAAAAATGACGAAATTGCCCCCAGCGCGATTTTTTTCCGATCCATTGGTCAAATTTTAGCCGATTTCGCTACCGTCGAGAAAAATGGCGAAATTGCCCCCGGCGCGATTTTTGTTTCCCATCGATCTGTCAAATTTTAGCCCTTTCCGATACCTTCGCGAAAAATGACGAAATTGCCCCAGGCGCGATTTTCGTTTCGATCAAGCTGTCAAATTTTGGCCCATTTCGACACCTTCGCGAAAAATGACGAAATTGACCCGTTGCGATTTCTGTTTCCGATCAATCTGTCAAATTTTAGCCCATTCCGCCACCGTCGCGAAAAATGACGAAATTGCCCCCGGCGCAATTTTTTTTTCCGATCCACCGTCAAATTTTAGCCGATTCCGCACCGTCGCAAAAAATGACGAAATTGCCCCCGGCGCGATTTTTGTTTCCGATTGATCTGTCAAATTTTAGCCCATATCGACACCGTCGCGAAAAATGACGAAATTGCCCGCCGGTGC
>NW_019263969.1:9301-13410 GCF_002742605.1 Olea europaea var. sylvestris | reverse complement strand
TTATTGAAGAATGTGGTTGAAATGATGTCAAATTACTATTGAAGGATAGGGTCAGCCCAGATGAACGGCTCGTTTTCTTCCAATATCTTCCACTCCCACATGAACGACTCGTTTTCTTCCAGCATCTTCTACTCTCACATGATGGGCTTGACTGATCTAAATATAACATCAATCATTTGTATAGCTCAACATCTCTAAATTCATACGAGTAAATGAATCATGCGATCGGCGTTTTAATTTAAGAGCGCACAATATTATACACGTGTCAGGGATATATAGCAACTCTATTAGAGGAAATATATTTCTTGCTATACCCCTAATTATTTTGTAACACTAATTTGAGTATTCTTGACCCCTCAATAAACTAAAGAACATACTCAACTTTCTCATATATATTTCTATTCTCAATTATGTCGTAAAAATCAAATAATTAACACAATTGTCCAACCGGTTAATATAAGCTAAGGTGTTAGTTAAAATAGTCTTCTTCCATTGCATTCTTCCACTTTTCCTTTGTAGAGCATGATAGAGTTTCTTGTACTGATTTTGGTTCTTCATCATCTCCCAGAGATACTAGGAAAACTTTCCCTTCAATCTCGAAATCACATTTAGGCATAATTTTTCTAATACTCTTACGAAGTGAATGCTCTGATACGACCCTGTCACTTGGAGTCGTAGATAAATTACTCCTACTTGGATTGGTAAATGGAAGTGCGTCCTCTTGTACCTCAATTGATCCATCAAGTACAACTCTATCATCCAATTCATATAAAAGTTCTCCAATTTTCATTTCTTCCTTATTAGGCAAATCGCTCTCAAGAAATGTCACATCATGTGACTCCATCTCAATTATAGTCCCATTTTGATTTTTACCTATGAACACATATCCTTTGAACTAGTATGAGTATTTTATAAAGATACATTTCTTATCTCGAGCACCTAATTTTCCAAATTTATTTGAGGAATCATTAATATAGGCACCTAATCCCCAGGATCTAAGAGAACTCCAATTAAGGGATCTAACTGTCTAAAGCTAATATGGTGTAGTAGGTATCGATTTAGAGGGAACTCTATTCAAAATATAGGTCGCAGTTAATAAAGCATCTTCCTAATAGGAAATAGATAAGTTAGCCTGCGTCATCATGGACCTTACTATTTCTAGCAACGTTCTATTTCTTTTTTTAGAAACACCATTTTGTTATGATGTTTTGCAAATAGTAACTGTCTAATGATTCCCTTATCATTACATAGTTCTTTGAACTTTTTGGATAGATATTCATGTCCTCGACCAGTTCTTAAGGCTTTCACCTTTCTATCTATTTGATTTTTCACGACATTTAAATATCGTCTAAAGTATTCTAATGCCTCTGACTTATGATAAATCAAATAGACATAACTATATCGCGTAAAATCGTCTATAAAAATAATGAAATCGCGTAAAATCGTCTATAAAATTAATGAAAACAGAGGCTCCATGTCTTGCCCTCACATTTATCGAGCCACATATATCTAAATGGACTAACTGAAATGGAAGTTCGGCTCATAAGGCTTTACCGAATGTTTTTCTTATTGTTTTTCCGATTAGGCAATGTTCACAAGTAGGCAATGAAACTTTAGAGATTGAACCTAGCAAGCCTTCTTTGGCCAACTTATTCATTCTCTCTTGCTCAATATTTCTGTTCAGAGAAAAGATTTGGTATAAACTTCTTTAGAAGAAGACAATTTTCTTCTTCTCACTCACGTTCATTATATGTATTAGTCAAGAGTACACGTATGAAAAGAGTACAAAATATAGAAATACAATAAAAAACCTAATTGCTCTTGCCTAATCTATGTTATTCTTATTGATTTATTTCCTTAACACTCCCCCTCAAGTTGGAGTATATATATCATACAAGTCCAGCTTGGAACAAAGAAATTTCAACCGTATACTATTCAATAATTTTGTAAACATATTAACAAGCTGGTGGAGTCTTTACAAATAGTGTACATATATCACCACTCATTATTTTGTCCCGAACGAAGTGACAATTAACTTCAATATGTTTGGTCATTTCATGAAAGATTGGATTGGATGCAATATGTAGAGCAGCCTGATTATCACAAAACATTGAAATATGAATGGAAGGTGAGAAATTGATTTCTCGGAAAAAGTGCTGCAGCCAAGTCAACTCACTAGTAGTATGAGCCATCGCCCTATATTCTGCTTCTACACTTGACCTTACTACTACAGTTTGTTTCTTACTTTTCCGAGAGACAAGATTACGACTGAGAAAAGTACAGAAGCCAGTAGTGGATCGTTTATCTGATGGGGATCCTGTCCCATATGCATATGTAAATCCTTCTATTATGATATGTCCATTCGGTTTGTACAATAATCCAATAATTGGAGCCTTTTTCAAGTATCGAATAATACGTATCACAGCTTTCCAATGAGGAACCCAGGGAGCATCCAAGAATTAACTAATGACTCTCACTGCATATGAAATATCTGGTTGTGTAATGGTAGGATAATTCAACTTTCCAACCAAACGATGATATTTTCTTGGTCCTCCATACAATTCTCCTTCATCCTTCAAAAACTTCACATTAAGATCCATGGGAGTATCAATTGGATGAGTTCTAAGATAACCTGTCTCATCTAAAAGATCATGTACATATTTTTTTGAGATAAATTGATACCTGCTCGTGACTTAGCGACTTCAATACCCAAGAAGTATCGTAGCTTGTCTAGATCTTTGGTCTAAAAATACTTTTGTAGAAACTATTTCAACTGGACAATCTCATGTGCATCATCACCAATGATTACAATATCATCTATATAAACTACAAGGATAACATAACTTGCACCAGTATGTAGATAAAATACTGAATGATCTGTCTGACACTTCCAAATTCCAAAACAACTTCAAAAAAGTTTCCAAACCATGCCTTCGGTGATTGCTTTAACCTATATAGAGCCTTTTTCAACTTACAAGCATAGTTATAATACTCCCCCTGAGCAACAAACCTAAGTGATTGCTCTATATAAATCTCTTCGTGCAAGTCACCATGAAGGAATGCATTTTTAATAACCAATTGAAACACGGGCCAACCAAGGTTAGCAGCAATAGAAATCAAAACTCGAATAGCAGAGATCTTAGCAACTGGAGAGAATGTTTCATCATAATCAATGCCATATGTCTATGTGTAACCTTTAGCAACCAGTTGGGCTTTCAAACGATCAATAGTCCCATCAAGATTGAATTTCAAAACAAAGACCCATTTCTTACCAACAAGACATATTCCAGCCAGTGAAGGAACGAGGTCCTAAGTCTTATTCTCGTGGAAGGCTGTCACTTCTAATTCTATAGCCTTGCGCCACTCTGGATCATATAAAGCCTCTGTCGTTGTTTTAGGTACAAAAACACTTGAAAGTTTGGATGTGAAACAAGAAAGGGAAGGTGACAACGAATCAAAAGTAATGTAGTGGCTTATTGGATGTTTAGTTACACTAGTGCGTTTACCTTTACAGAGAGCAATAGGCAATGCCACAAGATCAGAATAGATGATAGATTTAGGATCCATAGATGTCGAGGTGACGAATGGGGCCATAGATGTTGGTGGCTTAGGTCGTCGAGCATAAACCTTTAAGGGAGGTGATGGTTCCTCATAAGAGGAGGACAACTCTAGTGCATGTGGCTCATATAGATTCAGGATAAGTGTTGTGCACGTGGTTCATATAGAGTGGAACTCAGGTCCTGGATCAAATGGGCAGAGCGGAGCGACGGCATTGGCCTTGCACGGGTTTAATTCACTGTCTGGTTGTTAGGGATACTGAATGGGTTGCCCCTGCGGTAGTATTTCCTGTACGGGCCTTAAAAGTCTTATATGGCCCAGGCTAGGATTAGTATAAATAATATGTTGTAACCCTATTTTTCACTCTTGAATAAAGAAATCTCCGTTTCGCTCTCATGGATGTAGGCACATCGTCGAACCACGTAAATTCTTGTGTTGATTTTCTTTTTCATCTCTTTAATATTGCGCATAAAATTCAACAATAAGATTTAGAATGTGTTGTTGCAATAGAATTACCATTAGAATAGGCTTGAGCCAATGTTGTTCTCCAA
>NW_019263969.1:0-4260 GCF_002742605.1 Olea europaea var. sylvestris | reverse complement strand
GTATGATATAGCATGACAAACTTAATCAAGTTTTTCAGAGTGAATTACTCAAATGGTCACTGAACTTTGTAAAAGGTTTTCACAAGGTCACTGAATTTTAAATATCATCCAATTCATCATTGAACTTTGCAAAAAAAATTTAGGAGGTTACTGAACTTTAAAAATAGCCTAATTTACCATTGAACTTGACAAAAGTATCTCAGGGGTCACTAAATTTAGTGATCTTTGGGGAACTTTTTGCAAAGTTCAGTGATTTAGTAGAAATCTTTTGCAAAGTTTAGTGATGAATGTGGTAATTTTTAAAGTTCAGTTATCTTGTGGAAATCTTTTGAAAAACTCAGTGATGAATTGGATGATTTTTAAAGTTCAGTGATCCTATGAATTTTTTTTTGCAAAGTTCAATGACCATTTGGGTAATTTACTCAACATTTCAAGGAATTTTGATGCATGAAAAAGCAATTATTTCTCTCATAAACTATAGTTAGTAGGAGAGATGCAATCAAGAACTATCTGTTTGGGCTTGCTTCGAGAATCCTTAATGAGATAGGCCTTCCTTCACATCCAATCCTTTCATTAGGAGAATTGAACATGGAACCTTCGACTATGATGCTAACGAATGCATAGTGATGCAATCATTTCTAGCAAAACACATGACTAGTAGGAGAGGTGTAATTTAGCCCGTTATAACTGACTATAGATTCCACTCCTATTGTTTGGACCTTACGATGAGAATTTTTTATGAGATTGATCACCTCGTATTTAAATGATGCTTCACTTGAAGTTCTCCATTCTCATTGACTATTAGTACATCAAGGACTAGAAGTAATTATATAACAAGTTTCTCGTATATCAATAGCTTATATGTAAAGCAAGTCCAAGCAATGATAATGTAAAATGTTCTTGCATGCTTTCAAAGGAATTCCAAATTGTAAAACTTACTTGAAATCACCAAACAAGGTTGAATCAGTTGCCTTTTGTTTGCTTGCCTTCCACATTGTCATGTGCTCACCCATTGGTTGAATATTCCACCACAAAGTAAGGAATTTGATAGCTACAATCCAAGAACCAAAACAAGGTTAAATCACTTGCCTTTTTATTGTGGAAGTTGTATATGGGAGTTATGGATAGTGGAAAGTTGAGTTTTGGATTCTATTGTCTCAACTACCTCAACTTCTTCTTCCAATAATATTCTCATTTAATCCAGGTCTATCAACCTACACAGGCGACCCATTTTCTTCCAACGTCTTTCACTCGTACGTGATAGGTTTGACCTGATTATAATATAATACAACTTATACTTATTTCAATATTTCCCTGTTCATAGAGGTAAATGGATCGTGCGATCATTGAGTTAAGCACACAACACTATAATATGTTAAGGATATATAACAGCTCTAGAAGAGGAAATATATTTCTCATTATACTCCAGACATATTTTGTAACACCAGTTTGAGTATTTTTGACCCATCAAAGAACTCAACTTTCTAATCTTTACTATAATCACAATTGTATCGCAAACTCAAAATGTTAGTACAATTTTTTGATCGGTGAATACAAGTTGAGATGTTAGACAAGATAGTCTTCCCTTTTTGCTTGAATCCCTTAATTTCAAGTCGGCTACTTTCCTAGATATGTCCTGTCAAACTGAATCAATTACAGTTATTAGTAGTATGCTAAAGTAGCAAACAAAGGAATAAAATTATGAGAAACAATTAAAAGTAATGTATATAAATGAGGTCATATGTGCCTCAGAGACTAACACAATGAAGAAGCAGGGATCAATTTTTTCTTTTCTCTTTGGTCATTAGAATACACGAGGTATGAAACATGTATTACGATGCCTTCTCCCTTTCTAATGGCCTATATCTAATCTCACAAATTAAATACACTGTACAGATCATATTTTAAATATTTCTTGATACCTAACTTGAGTTCTCCTTATATTTATTCCTTAATGCAATCTCAATGGAGAACTTGATCTAACTTTGGAATAGGTTGAATAATCCATTTCGATAACTTGATGTAATTTCATCTTGATATCTCATCAAGGCAATTTGATCATGTACACAATATGATCGTTGTGTCTCATTTCAGCACATCCCAAAATGTCTAAGATGATTGTTTGTGTGAGTAAACAAATCTCAACCTATTTAACATACTTTATGTCTAGATATTAAGGCCCCGTTTGGGTGTGATTTTTCACCCAAAAAAATTAATTTTTTGACCGTTATTTCATTATTTCAGTTGTAATTTTTTACTTTTTCTCTCACAGATGACTCCCACTTTTCTCCTAATGGTTAAAAAATCAATTTTCTTACAGTACTTTTGTGTTTCTGAGCCAAAGTTCTAGTACAAGAAACTCGAAGTATCAATACCGAACATGCACTAAATAATAATCTAAAAATAACAACAAAAGAATACTCTTCACATATGAATTTAAAACATTGTTCATCAATGGACTTATATGAAAAAGTTTACATAGTACACAATTCAAATTCTATGCAATCCCATATATCAAACATGAGATAAAAACATCTCTAGGGATATGCTTTATAAATAGACCAGCTACCTTTGGTGCGTAGAAATATACTGCAAACTCATTTATGGTGTGTTTGATTACATTTATTTATCATAAAAAATATTAATTTTTCACCCAAATTCCTACATTGAGTGTTTGATTGCTATTTTTTCATTGAAAATATTTTTAAACTTCTGAAAATATGCCTAATTTTCTTTATTTTTAAGGAAAATGTTTTTTTTGGGGGGAGTATGTTTTTGTTTTCTTTAAAACAAGGAAAACATTTTATTTTCTATATGATATTTTCCATGCCAATCAAACAAACTCTTACTTCTTTCCTATGATGTTTCTTATAAAATTATATTTTTGTATCGACGTGTTTGGTTTTGCTATCATACTTTGGATCTTTATATATGCAATTACTGTCTGATATCACAATAAAACACTATAGATCCTACATAATCACCAAGGACTCTTAGATGTTCTAATAATCTCTTTAACCAAATAGCATTTTGTACCGATGAAGCACGTGCTAAGAATTCTGCTCCAAGAGGTGGCACTATTATTAAGCAACAATGCATATCCTGAAGTTGATTTGCGCTCATTTAGGTTTTCATCCCAATCAGTATCCATTTATCCTTTTAACCACAAATCATTCCCTTGATAGCATAAAGATTAATTAGCAGCACCATTTAGCTATCTCAATATCTTCTTAACAGATTTCCAATGCTCTCTTTCGAAATTAGATTGATACCTACTGATCAGACCGATGGCATAACAAATGTTAGGACAAGTACATATCATAGCATACATCAATCTCTCAAAAGCACTGGAGTATGGAACTTTGGACATTTCTTCTTTTCCTCAAAAGTTTTAGGACACATACGAAAACTTAAATTTTCGTTTTTCGATACGGGAGTGTCAATGGGATTACAATTCTTCATTTTGAAAAGTTCAATAATTTTCTTTGTAATGGTTCTTGCGATAGATCAAGAAGTCTCTTCAAGTGATCTTTATGAATTTTAACACCTAATATATAATCTGCATCACCCATGTCCTTCATTTTAAAATTTGAGGACTACCATTTCTTAATAGTTTTGATATACTCTTATCATTTCCAACCAGTAAGATATCATACATGTAGAGAGGATAAAATTATAAATTTCTCATTGAACAGTTACAAATAAATACAGCGAGTCTTGTCCATCATGACAAAATTGTACGGATAACTGCTTTGTCAAATCTCAAGTACCACTGTCTAGAAAATTGCTTTAGGCCATAGATTGATCTATTCAATTTACAAACTTTGTTTCATTGGTCTGTTTTAACGAAATCTACTAGTTATTGCATGTAGATTTCTTCATCTGATTCTCCATTGAGAAAGATAGTTTTCACGTCCATTTGATATAATTCTAAATATAAATGTGTCATGATAGCTAGGAGTAGGCGAATTGAAATAAATCTTACTAGTGGTGAATAGGCCTCTTCATAATTTATACCCTCCTGTTCAGTATAACCCATTGCCACCAAGCGAACTTTAAGCTTTTATATAGTCCCATCAACTCATCGATTTATTTTGAGAACCCATTTGTTGCCAATGACTTTTTGACCAAATGAAAGATTAACCAAGTTCAAGACTTAATTAGATTTCATAGATTACATCTCTTCTTTCATTACATGCTTCCACTTTTCCTTTGTAGGGTATGATAGAGCTTCTTATATAGATTTTGGTTCTTGATCAT
>NW_019263968.1:10927-13420 GCF_002742605.1 Olea europaea var. sylvestris | reverse complement strand
TATTTTATTTTATTTTATATTTATAGTATTAATATAATCTAACTTCAAAATATTGTTTCTACAGGCCAAATTCTGAAGTTTTCCTTCTCAAATACATAGAATGCTTCATTTTCAGATATTCATTAGAATCATTTTAACCAAAGAAGATAAGTTTATGCAGACAAAAAATTGCAAAAGATATCAGTCACAATGAATATTTTTTACGGCCCTGTTTGTCCTAATTCTAACGAATTATCAAAATACAATAAGATTCTTAAAATACAATAAGTTTCCTTTATATCAAAATTTAATGTATAATCTTATATTCATAACCTTAAAATTGTTTATTGTAAATATTTTTGTACATGGGAATAAATGTAGGTTGTTCGATAGCAAGTATGAGACACTACTTAACACGAGATTTCAAAGTTTCGGAGTCACATTTTATAAAGGAGCAAATTATTGTATTTTGATGATGGTTAGCATCAATAATTTCTCAATAAGGTTGGTAAATCTATTAAACCATTCTATAATTTTAATGTTATGCTTTTTTAACTTTTTTCCATTACACATTTATCTATTGCATTAATGAACACTTTTGTAGTTTTAATTGCTTGTAAAGTTAAATTTTACTTGATTATTATTTACACATTTTAGGATAATTTACAATAATTATTGATCTTTTGTACAATTTTTCTTTTTTGTTGTTCAATATTATGTTTCAACTCTCATACGTGCTCTGCTTTTGGATTAATTTCTTTCTTCACAACCAAATCAAACCTTAAGAAGGAAAAAATTATATTATAATCTCCTCTATATATCTCCAATCATACGTACGCTTCATGCCCATACTCTATTGTGTGTTTCAAATTATTTCAATGAAATTTGTAAATAGGTAAAAGTTTCTGACTTTTTCTAATCTTTCGTTCAATTTTTCTTTTTTGGCGTTCAATTTATATTTTGGCTCTTTGAACTATCGATTGCAATTTTGTTTCTTTCGAGATAAATATTTTTAAGTTAATTTTAGTTCAGTTTTTATTTTCTTGCTATAGGTAACTTGTTGCCTCTACCTCTATTGTATTCTGTACAGAACGGGACATGTCCCTGGTCGATGAAGTATTTGTTTAGTGTAGTTTGAGAAAGTTGCGCTATTGACTTTTGTTTGAAGGTAAAATCTATGATAAGAAATACGATTTTTCATTCATTCTTTCTAAAAGAAACATTTCACAGTTCTTTCTTCTTGTGATTTCTTAAATGCAAATAAAATTACAATTTGTCAATGTTAAAGCCAATGCCTTGAAGGCATCCTTTGATTGGGCAAAAAAAAAAAGTGTAATCAGCTTTGATTTTTATGAAAATGAATAACTTTTTATGAAAATGAATATCCTTTTTATTTATCTTAATTTTTAATTGCTCATATGAATGTATCTTTTTATTTATCTTAGTTTTTAACAACTCATATGAATGTATCATCTGTATCTATTACCTTGTGTATTTTAGATTGAAGTGGTTGATGTCACATGGCTAAATACCTGTGTAAGATTATAATTTTTTTTCTTTTAAATTTCGAATTTCCTTGTCTCGTCAATGATGGTGCTTGATTGTCTCTCTTCACTATTCTTTAATATATGACTGAACGAACATGTAACAGTTGCATAACCAACTTCTCTATTTTTGAAACTTATTTGGGTTACGTCTCAGGCATTCCAATTGTTAACACTGCTTATCAATGATTTAGGTCTAGTTATTGGTTATTCGCAGCTATATATTTTGTACTAATGTTCATCTCGTTTAAGCATATTGCTATAAGAGATAAAGTACAGCAAATGTTATGATTATTTTAGCTTTGCACTTACTTGTCTGCATAACTGAATGCTGTCAAATTTCAGATAGTTTAAAAATACCATATTGAATCATGTGCCGACTCTACTTAGGTTTTTGTGTCCTCGGTAATTTGTATATTACAATAAATTGGAAGTCCAATAATCAATTAAACTTTAGAACTTTTGTCTATAGAGATTTATTATGGGCTTGAACTGTTCGAACTTTAAAACATAAGAGAAATAGGATCTCTAATTATATATTAATGTTAGACCCAAGAAGCTAGCTAATTGATATAGAAAAATGAAAGAGGTTATAATGCATGATTTTCTACACTGATACTTTTCTTCTCGGATATATTTATTTAACTTAGATTTACTGGAATAGATAAAAATTGAAGCTCAAACTGTCTATTTGGGGGTAGAGAGAGTATTGGGTTAGAACTGTTGTTTGTACCAGTCGATAGAAGAGGAAATATGCATGTTGTACATATTACTCATTTTATGGTTGTACTATAAGAGTTATATATCCGTCATTAAAGATGTGTGATGCACTTCATGCTGATGGCTCAAACATGTATGAAAAACACACATTATTTGGGCACAACTAGTGAAGTGAGGAATTAACATGGATGTAACATGAAGGAACCCGAGTTAATGATTTTGTTCATAAGAAACAGAAAAAGGTAAAAAA
>NW_019263968.1:0-3014 GCF_002742605.1 Olea europaea var. sylvestris | reverse complement strand
AAAAAATAAAAATAATCAGTATTCAAAATATTATTTTCCCCAATTTCTCTTAATAATGGCCATCAAACTGGGGCTTAGTATGATGTTAAACTCTCTCCAAGCAGGGAGAGGGGAGTACTAAGACGCATGGGTGCTATTTTCTATACCACAACAAAAAACTTGGTTTGGTACAAGTTCGATAAATTTTCATTTTGTTAACCAAAATGCATAGTAGCTTCCATAATCAGTAGATAAATGCTTGTTTGAGAACCAATTCAGTTTTATATCAGATAAAAATACTGCGAATGTACCTATGCTCATGATTGACATGCATCAGTATTTATTGATTCAAAAAAAGAATATGCTTAAAGTTCCTAGGGAAGTAATATAAAGGTGCTAATGAAGAAAATAACTTTTATTCGACAAATTTACATTATTAAAGATATGTGAGATAAAGTGGTGACAAATGTGAAATCTACATAATATAGTAGGTTTTCCTGTTAAAATAGTTCATTACATCATATGACACCAAGGTTATCAATTAAGTCCTTTTCCTTTTTGTTCTTTCACAGTTGTCTATAGCTTACAAAATATCCTGTAGCACCCAGAAAATTTTCATAGCATTTGTACGTCAAACACTTCCGAGTAAAATAAATGGTGATTAGAACCTGGGTTGTTTACTTGTCAAACCATGCAGGTTACTATTATGTCAATCAACCCTTGTTGAAAATGGAAATAAATCCATCATATGGCATTGAAATTATTTTTATTGGGCTAGAATTGAGGGTTACATTTGAGCAAATATTTCACACATGGACCAAGCCCAATGGCTCTAGACTTGTTGCACTAAATTGTAAGAAATTAAAGAGCTCAACATACGAATGCTATAGAAATTTTAGGGATGCTACGTGTCCGGTATGAAGTCAATTGAACTATATTATGAGTAATGGATACTTGTTTTAGATTATACGCTATGAGTTCCGTAAAGTAAACATTTTGAGGAGCACTTTAGAATTCAAGGGTATCGGGTTTCAGCTTCAGTATACTGAAATGGAATCCAAATAATATCATTTTCAGTAATAGCAATAAGGATGACAATGGAATCAAAATAGAGAATCTTTTGTTGAAAAGCAATTTCGTTGGGTATTTAGATTCGATTATCAATAAGGGATAGAAGTAAACGTAAGGCACAGTATAAAGTGTGTTGAGATAGAATGGAGAATCGATAAACAGAACAAATTTTAGGAAAGGGCTTCTGGGCAAGCTATATTGTATGTGTTGCGTGTATAACCATTAAAAAAAATTGATAATTGAAAATAGCATGAATATAAATGGTAAAATGCACGTGGCCAAACAATAATGAATAAAATAAGTAATGATAATATAAACTAACAAATGCAGGTCACTAATTGAGTATAAATTAAAGGAAGAATTATAAAAAATTGCAATATTTCTTGTTTAAGCAAAAATAAGTTGTCATTTACAATTTGAGCCACCATCCCAACCCAACAAATTGAAAGATAGAAGAGAAAATCAAAATTAACATGGCTTGGAATGGTTGCAAAACACATTGACTCCATTGTTGTAGATGCAGCTCTAATCAAGAAATGTTGACCTCTAATCAAGAAAAGTTCAGATAAAGGGTTTTCGTGTAGTCAAGCCAAATAAGGAAGCAGAATTCTTATTATTGTTTTGTAAAGTGGAGTGTGGAGCACTCGACTGCAGTGTGTGTTAAAAACCGTTTGGCATCACTTTTGGATCTATTGTAGTTGAGAACCACAATCCTTTCAGTCAACTCCCGGTCCCCTTCCCGGTTTAAAAACAGAACCCGAGAAGATAAATGAAAACAAGCTACACGCTCAAACTAACTAATCTCAGTTAACTTAGAATTATCAGAGATTCTGATCTTCCGAGATATAAATTCCACAATCAGATGTAAGAAATAAAAAGTTCAGATTTTTCTTGAAATAATTCATAAGAGAAGAGCATAAAAATCTTCTAGTCATCTCATGAGTTCAAATCACTTCTGAGCTCACTGTCATTGATCAAGCAAAAATCATGTAATGGAATTCAGAAAAACAAAAACTAAATGAATATCTAGTTCAGTCAAGAACTCGGGGCTTGGTCCGGATCATTAAGTCAGAAGTGTTGAAATCAAAACCTTGAAATCAATCTAGCCCACAGGGTCTCCCACCCACACCCCAAACCCCCCAAAAAATTAACAACAAATGAAAAGAAAATATTTGAGAGGGGCAGAAAACTGAACTGTGCACTGGTGGGACTTTTGTGGGTTGTAGAAGGGCTTTCACCAATCTGCGGATGAGCAGCAAAGGCTTCCAACCACCCATTCACATCCACCTGAAAACAGATTCATTCGCCCAATAAGAAAACTCACACATATATACATAATCATCAGTGTAAATAGAGAGAAAGAGAGGGAGAGGGACAGACTTTGTTGAACCAGATATCTCTCGCAGCATTAACAGTTCGTTGATAATCGGAGAAGGGTCCAGCTAAAACCATCTCCTCGGCAAATCTGACGCTCCCACAGCATGCCAAGTAATCTTTTTCACCCAAAACCACCGATGGTTCCATCTCTACCCCGCTCTCTCTCTCTTCCCCTCACTCGAAACGCTACTTTATATGAACTAAATTTGGATAATCCGACAACTGAATCGGGATTTCTCCCCCGTGAGTTAAAGGGTAAATTTCATTTGTAGTCATTGAACGTTCAAAGAAATGTCAATTAAACTACTAAACTTTTAATTTTTTTGTCAATTGTCATTGAACTTGAATTTAGTTTCAAAATTCACTTTTTTGTCACTTTTTGTCACTTATCATCCCCAAACAGATACAAGTTGTTACTTAATTGATACGTGGCACTCTAGAAAATAAAAACCGAAAATTTAAGAAATTAAACGTAATTGAATTTTGGTGCCATGAATTCTACTGTAGAAAGTGCCATGTGGTTAGTGATTAATAATTCTACAAGTCGTGAATTCTACTTTCTAGAGTGCTATGAATTTTACTCTAGA
>NW_019263967.1:0-13424 GCF_002742605.1 Olea europaea var. sylvestris | reverse complement strand
ACATAATTAATTCAGAAATTAATTATTCGGAGGCCCATACGAAGGAGTTTGAGTAAAATCCCAAGATCCCGGGTCTGTTCTCCAAGTCAAATTTAGCGTGCCGTTTCCAATCAACCTGCGAAATTTCGGCCCATTCCGAGACCGTCGCGAAAAATGAAAAAATTGCCCTTGGTGTGATTTTGCTTTGTTTATTTTCTATCTAGCACTTCTTCATCCTGACATAATTAATTCGGAAATTAATTAGTCGGAGGCCCAAACAATGGAGTTTAGCTAAAATCCCATGGTCCCGGGTCTGTGCTCCAAGTCAAATTTCGCGGGCCGTTTCGAATCAACCTTCCATATTTCGGCGCAATCAGACACCGTCGCAACAAATGACAAAATTGCCCCCGGTGCGGTTTTTCTTGGTTAATTTTCTGTCCAGCACTTCTTCAGCCTGACATAATTTATTCGAAAATTAATTATTCGAGGGCCCAAATCTAGGAGCTTGTCAAAAATCCCGTGATCCCGGGTCTGTGCTTCGAGTCAAATTTCGTGGGCCGTTTCCAATCAACCTGCCAAATTTCGGCGCATTCCGACACCGTCGCGACGAATGAAAAAATTGCTCCTGGTGCAGTTTTTCTTTGTTAATTTTCTGTCCAGCACTTCTTCAACCTGACATAATTAATTCCAAAATTAATTATTCAGAGGCCCAATTCTAGGAGTTTGGCTAAAATCCCATGGTCCCGAGTCTGTGCTTCGAGTCAAATTTCGCGGGCCGTTTCCAATCAACTTGCCAAATTTCGACGCATTTTGACACCATCACAACAAATGACAAAATTGCCCCTGGTGCGATTTTTCTTTGTAAATTTTTTGTCCAGCACTTCTTCAACTTGACATAATTAAAACGGAAATTAATTATTCGGAGGCCCAAACGAAGGAGTTTGGCTAAAATCCCGTGATCCCGGGTTTGTGCTCCGAGTCAAATTTTGCTAACCGTTTCCAATCAGCCTGCCAAATTTCGGACCATTCCGACACCATCGCGAAGAATGAAAAAATTGCCCCTGGTGCGGTTTTGCTTTGTTAATTTTCTGACCAGCACTTCTTCGACCTTACATAATTAATTCAGAAATTAATTATTCGGAGGCCCATACGAAGGAGTTTGAATAAAATCCCAAGATCCCGGGTCTGTTCTCCGAGTCAAATTTCGCGTGCCATTTCCAATCAACCTGCGAAATTTCGGCCCATTCCAAGACCGTCGCGAAAAATGAAAAAATTGCCCCCGGTGTGATTTTGCTTTGTTTATTTTCTATCTAGCACTTCTTCATCCTGACATAATTAATTCGGAAATTAATTATTCGGAGGCCCAAACGAAGGAATTTGGCTAAAATCCCATGGTCCCGGGTCTGTGCTCCAAGTCAAATTTCGCGGGCCGTTTCGAATCAACCTTCCATATTTCGGCGCAATCAGACACCGTCGCAACAAATGACAAAATTGCCCCCGGTGCAGTTTTTCTTGGTTAATTTTCTATCTAGCACTTCTTCAGCCTGACATAATTTATTCGAAAATTAATTATTCGAGGGCCCAAATCTAGGAGCTTGTCAAAAATCCCGTGATCCCGGGTCTGTGCTCCGAGTCAAATTTCGTGGGCCGTTTCCAATCAACCTGTCAAATTTCGGCGCATTCCGACACCGTCGCAACGAATGAAAAAATTGCCCCTGGTGCAGTTTTTCTTTGTTAATTTTCTGTCCAGCACTTCTTCAACCTGACATAATTAATTCGAAAATTAATTATTCAGAGGCCCAATTCTAGGAGTTTGGCTAAAATCCCGTGATCCCGAGTCTGTGCTTCGAGTCAAATTTCGCGGGCCGTTTCCAATCAACCTACCAAATCTCAGCCCATTCCGACACCGTCATGACAAATGACAAAATTGCCCCTGGTGCGATTTTTCTTTGTAAATTTTTTGTCCAGCACTTCTTCAACTTGACATAATTAAATCGGAAATTTATTATTCGGAGGCCTAAACGAAGGAGTTTGGCTAAAATCCCGTGATCCCGGGTATGTGCTTCGAGTCAAATTTCGCGGGCCATTTCCAATCAACCTGCCAAATTTCGGCGCATTTCGACACCGTCGCGACAAATGCCAAAATTGTCCCTGGTGAAGTTTTTCTTTGTTAATTTTCTTTCCAGCACTTCTTCAACCTGACATAATTAATTCGAAAAATATGTATTCAGAGGCCAAAATCTAGGAGTTTGGCTGAAATCCCGTGATCCCGGGTCTGTGCTCCGAGTCAAATTTCTCGGGCCCTCTCCAATCAACCTGCAAAATTTCGGAGGCGCAAATGATGGAGTTTGGCTAAAATCCCTTGATCTCGGGTTTGTGCTCTGAGTCAAATTTTGCCAACCGTTTCCAATCAACCTACCAAATTTCGGCCCATTCCGACACCGTCGCGAAAAATGAAAAAATTGCCCCTGGTGCGGTTTTGCTTTGTTAATTTTCTATCCAGCAGTTCTTCGACCTGACATAATTAATTCAAAAATTAATTATTTGGAGGCCCATAAGAAGGAGTTTGAATTAAATCCCGTGATCTCGGGTCTGTGCTTCGTGTCAAATTTGGCGTACCATTTCCAATCAACCTGCGAAATTTTTGCCCATTCCAAGACCGTCGTGAAAAATGAAAAAATTGCCCCTGGTGCGATTTTGCTTTGTTAATTTTTTATCCAGCACTTCTTCATCCTGACATAATTAATTCGGAAATTAATTATTCGGAGGCCCAAACGAAGGAGTTTGGCTAAAATCCCTTGGTCCCAGGTCTGTGCTTCAAGTCAAATTTCGCGGGCCATTTCCAATCAACCTTCCAAATTTCGGCGCATTCCGACATCGTCGCGATAAATGACAAAATTGTGCCTTGTTCGGTTTTTATTTGTAAATTTTCTGTCCAGCACTTCTTCGACCGAACATAATTAATTCGGAAATTAATTATTCGGAGGCCCAAATCTAGGAGTTTGGCTAAAATCCCGTGATCCCGGGTCTTTGCTTCGAGTCAAATTTCTCGGCTCGTTTCCAATCAACCTGCCAAATTTCGGCGCATTCCGACACCATCGCCGCAAATGACAAAATTGTCCCCGGTACGGTTTTTCTTTATTAATTTTCTGTCTAGCACTTCTTCAACCTGTCATAATTAATTCGGAAATTTATTATTTGGAGGCCCAAATCTAGGAGTTTGGCTAAAATCCCGTGATCCCAGGTCTATGCTCCGAGTCAAATTTCGCGGGCCGTTTCCAATCAACCGGCAAAATTTCGGCCCTTTCCGACACCGTCGCGAAAAATGAAAAAATTGCCCCTGGTGCAGTTTTGCTTTGTTAATTTTCTGTCCAGCACTTCTTCATCCTGACATAATTAATTTGAAAATTAATTATTCGGAGGCGCAAACGAAGCAGTTTGGCTAAAAATCCATGATCCCGGTTCTGCGCTCCGAGTCAAATTTCGCGGGCCGTTTCCAATCAACCTGCAAAATTTCGGCACATTCCGACGCCATCGCGAAAAATGAAAAAATTGCCCCTGGTGCAGTTTTGCTTTATTAATTTTCTGTCCAACACTTCTTCATCCTGACATAATTAATTCGGAAATTAATTATTCGGAGGCACAAACGAAGGAGTTTGGCTAAAATCTCGTGATCCCGGGTCTGTGCTTCGAGTCAAATTTCACGGGCCATTTCCAATCAACCTGCCAAATTTCGGCGCATTCCGACACCATCGCGACAAATGCCAAAATTGCCCCTGGTGCAGTTTTTCTTTGTAAATTTTCTTTCCAGCACATCTTCATCCTGCCATAATTAATTCGAAAATTATGTATTCGGAGGCCCAAATCTACGAGTTTGGCTGAAATCCCGTGATCCCGGGTCTGTGCTTCGAGTCAAATTTCGCGGGCCGTCTCCAATCAACCTGCAAAATTTCGGTCCATTTCGACACCGTCCCGAAAAATGAAAAAATTGCCCCTTGTGCGGATTTGCTTTGTTAATTTTCTGTCCAGCACTTCTTCATCCTGACACAATTAATTCAAAAATTAATTATTCGGAGGCACAAACGATGGAGTTTGGCTTAAATCCCGTGATCCCGGGTCTGTGCTCCGAGTCCAATTTCGTGGGCCGTTTCCAATCAACCTGCCAAATTTCTGCACATTCCGACGCCGTCACGACAAATGACAAAATTGCAACTGGTGCTATTTTTCTTTGTAAATTTTCTGTCCATCACTTCTTCAACCTAACACAATTAAATCGGAAATTAATTATTCGGAGGCCCAAACGATGGAGTTTGGCTAAAATCCCTTGATCTCGGGTTTGTGCTCCGAGTCAAATTTTGCCAACCGTTTCCAATCAACCTGCCAAATTTCGACCCATTTCGACACCGTCGCGAAAAATAAAAAAATTGCCCCTGGTGCGGTTTTGCTTTGTTAATTTTCTGTCCAGCAGTTCTTCGACCTGACATAATTAATTCAAAAATTAATTATTCGGAGGCCCATACGAAGGAGTTTGAATTAAATCCCATGATCCCAGGTCTGTGCTTCGTGTCAAATTTGGCGTACCGAATCCAATCAACCTGCGAAATTTTGGTCCATTCCGAGATCGTCGCGAAAAATGAAAAAATTGCCCCTGGTGCGATTTTGCTTTGTTAATTTTTTGTCCAGCACTTCTTCATCCTGACATAATTAATTCGAAAATTAATTATTCGGAGGCCCAAACGAAGGAGTTAGGCTAAAATCCCTTGGTCCCGGGTCTGTGCTCCGAGTCATATTTCGCGGGCCATTTCCAATCAACCTTCCAAATTTCGGGGAATTTCGACATCGTCGCGACAAATGACAAAATTGCGCCTGGTGCGGTTTTTATTTGTAAATTTTCTGTTCAGCACTTCTTCGACCTAACATAATTAATTCGGAAATTAATTATTCGGAGGCCCAAATCTAGGAGTTTGGCTAAAATCCCGTGATCCCGGGTCTTTTCTTCGAGTCAAATTTCGCGCCTCGTTTCCAATCAACCTGCCAAATTTCGGCGCATTCCAACACCATCGTGGCAAATGAGAAAATTTCCCCGGTACGGTTTTTCTTTATTAATTTTCTGTCTAGCACTTCTTCAACCTGACATAATTAATTCGAAAATTTATTATTCGGAGGCCCAAATCTAGGAGTTTGGCTAAAATCCTGTGATACCGGGTCTGTGCTCTGAGTCAAATTTCGCGGGCCGTTTCCAATCAACCTACAAAATTTTGGCCCTTTCCGACAACGTCGCAAAAAATGAAAAAATTGCCCCTGGTGCAGTTTTGCTTTGTTAATTTTCTGTCGAGCACTTCTTCATCCTGACATAATTAATTTGGAAATTAATTATTCGGAGGCGCAAACGAAGGAGTTTGGCTAAAAATCCATGATCCCGGTTCTGTGCTCCGAGTTAAATTTCGCGGGCCGTTTCCAATCAACCTGCAAAATTTTGGCCCATTCCGACACCATCGCGAAAAATGAAAAAATTGCCCCTGGTGCAGTTTTGCTTTGTTAATTTTCTGTCCAGTACTTCATCATCCTAACATAATTAATTCGAAAATTAATTATTCGAAGGCTCAAACGAAGGAGTTTGGCTAAAATCCTGTGATCCCAGGTCTGTGCTCTGAGTTAAATTTCGTGGGCCGTTTCCAATCAACCTGCCAAATTCGGCACATTCTGACACCGTCACGGCAACTGACAAAATTGCCCCTGGCGCGGTTTTTCTTTGTAAATTTTCTGTCCAGCACTTCTTCAATGTGACATAATTAAATGGGAAATTAATTATTCGAAGGCCCAAACGAAGGAGTTTGGCTAAAATCCCTTGATCCCGGGTTTGTGCTCCTTCTCAAACTTCACCAACCGTTTCCAATCAACCTGCCAAATTTCAGCGCATTCCGACACCGTCGTGAAAACTGAAAAATTTGCCTCTGGTGCGATTTTACTTTGTTAATTTTCTGTCCACCACTTCTTCATCCTGATAAAATTAATTCGGAAATTAAATATTCGGAGGCCCATACGAAGGAGTTTGAATAAAATCCCGTGATCTCGGGTCTGTGCTCCGAGTCAAATTTCGCGGGCTGTGTTCCATTCAACCTGCGAAATTTCGGCCCATTCCGAGACCGTCGCGAAAAACGAAAAAATTGCCCCTGGTGCGGTTTTGCTTTGTTAATCTTCTGTCCAGCACTTCTTCATCCTTACATAATTAATTCGAAAATTGATTATTCGGAGGTGCAAACGAAGGAGTTTGGCTAAAATCTCGTGATCCCGGGTCTGTGCTCCTAGTCAAATTTTGTGGGCCGTTTGCAATTAACCTTCGAAATTTCGGCCCATTCCGACACTGTCGCGAAAAATGAAAAAATTGCCCTTGGTGCGGATTTTCGTTGTTTTTTTTCTGTCCAGCACTTCTTCAACATGACATAATTAATTCGAAAATTAATTATTCGGAGGCCGAAATCTAGGAGTTTGGCTAAAATCCCATGATCTCGGGTCTGTGCTCCGAGTTAAATTTTGCGGGCCGTTTCCAATCAACCTACAAAATTTCGGCCCATTCCGACACCATCGCGAAAAATGTAAAAATTGCCCCTGGTGCTGTTTTGCTTTGTTAATTTTTTGTCCAGCACTTCTTCATCCTGACAAAATTAATTCGAAAATTAATTATTCGGAGGCCGTACGAAGGAGTTTGAATAAAATCCCGTGATCTCGGGTCTGTGCTCTGGGTCAAATTTTGCGGGCAATTTTCAATCAACCAGCCAAATTTCGGCTCATTTCGAGACCGTCGTGAAAAATGAAAAAATTGCCCCTTGAGCAGTTTTGCTTTGTTAGTTTTCTTTCCAGCACTTCTTCAACCTGACTTAATTAATTCAGAAATTAATTATTCGGAGGCCCAAACGAAGGAGTTTGGCTAAAATCCCATGATCCCAGATCTATGCTCCAATTCAAAATTTGCGGGCCATTTCCAATCAACTTGCTAAATTTCAGTACATTCCGTCACCGTCGCGACAAATGGCAAAATTGCCCCTGGTTTGGTTTTTCTTTGTTAACTTTCAGTCCGGCACTTCTTCAACCTGACATAATTAATTCGGAGGCCCAAATCTAGGAGTTTAGCTAAAATCCCGTGATCTCGAGTCAGTGCTCCGAGTCAAATTTTTGCGGGCCGTTTCCAATCAACCGGCCAAATTTCGGCGCATTCTGACACCGTCACGACAAATGACAAAATTGCCCCTGGTGCGGTTTTTCTTTGTAAATTTTCTGTCCAGCACTTCTTCAACTTGACATAATTAAATCGGAAATTAATTATTCGGAGGCCTAAACAAAGGAGTTTGTCTAAAATCCCGTGATCCCGGGTCTGTGCTCCAAGTCAAATTTCGCCGACCATTTCCAATCAACCTTCCAAATTTCGGCCCATTCCGACACCGTCATGAAAAATGAAAAAATTACCCTTGGTGCGATTTTGCTTTGTTAATTTTCTGTCCAGCACTTCATGATCCTGACAAAATTAATTAGGAAATTAATTATTCGGAGGCCCATACGACGGAGTTTGAATAAAATCCCGTGATCCCGGGTCTATGCTCCGAGTCAAATTTCGCGGGCTGTTTCCAATCAACCTGTGAAATTTCGGCATATTCCGAGACCGTGGTGAAAAATAAAAAAATTGCCCCTGGTGCGGTTTGGCTTTGTTAATTATCTGTCCAACACTTCTTCATCCTGACATAATTAATTCGGAAATTAATTATTCAGAGGCCCAAACGAAGGAGTTTGGCTAAAATCCCGTGATCCTGGGTCTGTGCTCCTAGTCAAATTTCGTGGGTAGTTTGCAATTAACCTTCCAAATTTTGGCCCATTCCGACACCATCGCAAACAATGAAAAAATTGCCCCTAGTGCAGATTTTCTTTGTTAATTTTCTGCCAAGCACTTCTTTAACATGACATAATTAATTCGGAAATTAATTATTCGGAGGCCCAAATCTAAGAGTTTGGCTAAAATCCCGTGATCTCGGGTCTGTGCTTCGAGTCAAATTTCGAGGGCTGTTTCCAATCAACCTGCAAAATTTCGGCCCATTCCGACACCGTCACGAAAAATCTAAAAATTGTCCCAGTTGCTGTTTTGCGTTGTTAATTTTCT
Organism: Olea europaea var. sylvestris; assembly: GCF_002742605.1. Classification (NCBI taxonomy): domain Eukaryota; kingdom Viridiplantae; phylum Streptophyta; class Magnoliopsida; order Lamiales; family Oleaceae; genus Olea; species Olea europaea. Next base: position 5,296 of record NW_019263967.1, on the reverse strand, counting down.
GTCCTGCACTTCTTCATTCTGACAAAATTAATTCGAAAATTAATTATTCGGAGGCCGATACGAAGGAGTTTGAATAAAATCCCGTGATCCCGGGTCTATGCTCCGAGTCAAATTTTGCGAGCTGTTTCCAATCAACCAGCGAAATTTCGGCCCGTTCCGAGACCGTAGCGAAAAATGAAAAAATTGCCCCTGGAGCTGTTTTGCTTTGTTAATTTTCTGTCCAGCACTTCTTCAACCTAACACAATTAATTCGGAAATTAATTATTCGAAGGCCCAAACGAAGGAGTTGGCTGAAATCCCGTGATCCTGGGTCTGTGCTCCAATTCAAATTTCGCGGGCCCTTTCCATTCAACTTGCCAAATTTCATCGCATTCCAACACCGTCGCGACAAATGGCAACATTACCCCTGTTGCGGTTTTTCTTTATTAATTTTCTATCCTGCAATTCATCAACCTAACATAATTAATTCGAAAATTAATTATTCAGAGGCCTAAATCTAGGAGTTTGGCTAAAATCCCGTGGTCCAGGGTCTATGCTCCGAGTCAAATTTCACGGGCCATTTCCAATCAACCTACCAAATTTCGGCCCATTTCGACACCATCGCGAAAAATGAAAAATTGCCCTTGGTGCGGTTTTGCTTTGTTAATTTTCTGTCCATCATTTCTTTGACCTGACATAATTAATTCAAAAATTAATTATTCGGAGGCACAAACAAAGGAGTTTGGCTAAAATCCCATGATCCCGAGTCTGTGCTCCGAGTCCAATTTCGGGGCCGTTTCCAATCAACCTGCCAAATTTCGGCGCATTCCGACTCCGTCACGACAAATGACAAAATTGCCCCTGTTGCGGTTTTTCTTTGTAAATTTTCTATCCAACACTTCTTCAACCTGACACAATTAAATCGGAAATAAATTATATGGAGGCCCAAACGAAGGAGTTTGGCTAAAATCCCGTGATCCCAGGTTTGTGCTTCGAGTTAAATTTTGCCAACCGTTTCCAATCAACCTGCCAAATTTCGACCCATTCCGACACCGTCGCGAAAAATGAAAAAATTGCCCCTGGTGTGGTTTTGCTTAGTTAATTTTCTGTCCAGTACTTCTTCATCCTGACATAATTAATTCGGAAATTAATTATTAGGAGGCCCAAATCTAGGAGTTTGGCTAAAATCCCGTGATCCTGAGTCCGTGCTCCGTGTCAAATTTCGCGGGCCGTTTGCAATTAACCTTACAAATTTCGGCCCATTCCGACATCGTCTCGAAACATAAAAAAATTGCCCCTGGTGCGGTTTTGCTTTGTTAATTTTCTGTCCGGCACTTCTTCATCCTGACATAATCAATTCAGAAAATAATTATTCGGAGGCCCAAACGAAGGAGTTTAGCCAAAATCCAGTGGTCCAGGGTCTGTGCTCTGAGTCAAATGTCACTGGCCTTTTCCAATCAACCTGCCAAATTTCGGCCAATTCCGACACCGTCGGTAAAAATGAAAAAATTGTTCCTGGTGCGGTTTTACTTTGTTAATTTTCTGTCCAGCACTTCTTCAACCTGACATAATTAATTCGAAAATTAATTATTCGGAGGCCCAAACGAAGGAGTTTGGCTAAAATCCCGTGATCACGGATCTGTGCTCCAAGTCAAATTTTGGGGCCGTTTCAAATCAACCAGCCAAATTTCGGCGTATTCCGACACCGTCACGACAAATGACAAAATTACCCCTGGTGCGATTTTTCTTTGAAAATTTTCAGTCCAGTACTTCTTCAACCTGACACAATTAAATCGGAAATTAATTATTCGGAGGCCCAAACGAAGGAGTTTGGCTAAAATCCCGTGATCCCGGGTTTGTGTTCCGAGTCAAATTGTACCAACCGTTTCCAATCAACCTGTCAAATTTCGGCCCATTCCGACACCATCGCGAAAAATGAAAAAATTGCCCGTGGTGCGGTTTTGCTTTGTTAATTTTCTGTCCAGCACTTCTTCGACCTGACATAATTAATTCAGAAATTAATTATTCGGAGGCCCAAACGATGGAGTTTGGCTAAAATCCCAGGATGCCCGGTCTATGCTTCGAGTCAACTTTCGGGGACGTTTCCAATCAACTAGCCAAATTTCGGCGCATTCCGACACCGTCACAACAAATGACAAAATTGCCCCTAGTGCGGTTTTTCTTTGTAAATTTTCTGTCCAGCACTTCTTCAACCGGGCACAATTAAATCGAAAATTAATTATTCGGAGGCCCAAATGAAGGAGTTTGGCTAAAATCTCGTGATCTCGACTTTGTGCTCTGAGTCAAATTTTACCAACCGTTTCCAATCAACTTGCCAAATTTTGACCCATTCCGACACCGTCGAGAAAAATGAAAAAATTGCCCTTGGTGCGGTTTTGCTTTGTTAATTTTCTATCCAGCACTTCTTCATCCTGACATAATTAGTTCGGAAATTAATTATTCGGAGGGCTAAACGAAGGAGTTTGGCTAAAATCCCGTGGTCCCAGGTCTGTGCTCTGAGTCAAATTTCGCGGGCCGTTTCCAATCAACCTTCCATATTTCGGCGCACTCCGACACCGTCGCAACAAATGACAAAATTGCCCTTGGTACGGTTTTTCTTTGTTAATTTTCTGTCCAGCACTTCTTCAGCCTGACATAATTTATTCGAAAATTAATTATTCGAGGGCCCAAATCTAGGAGCTTGTCTAAAATCCCGTGATCCCGGGTCTGTGCTCCGAGTCAAATTTCATGGGCCGTTTCCAATAAACCTGCCAAATTTCGACGCATTCCGACACCGTTGCGACAAATGAAAAAATTGCCCCTGGTGCGGTTTTTCTATGTTAATTTTCTGTCCAGCTCATCTTCAACCTGACGTAATTAATTCAAAAATTAATTATTCGGAGGCCCAATTCTAGGAGTTTGGCTAAAATCCCGTGATCCCGAGTCTGTGCTCCGAGTCAAATTTCATGGGCCGTTTCCAATAAACCTGCCAAATTTCGACGCATTCCGACACCGTTGCGACAAATGAAAAAATTGCCCCTGGTGCGGTTTTTCTTTGTAAATTTTCTGTCCAGCACTTCTTCAACTTGACATAATTAAATCGGAAATTAATTATTCGGAGGCCTAAACGAAGGAGTTTGGCTAAAATCCCATGATCCCGGGTCTGTGCTTCGAGTAAAATTTCGCGGGCCGTTTCCAATCAACCTGCCAAATTTTTACGCATTCCGACACCGTCGCGACAAATGACAAAATTGCCCCTGCTGCGGTTTTTCATTGTTAATTTTCTGTCCAGTACTTCTTCAACATGACATAATTAATTCGGAAATTAATTATTCGGAGGCCCAAATATTGGAGTTTAGCTAAAATCCCGTGATCCCGGGTCTGTGCTCCGAGTCAAATTTCGCGGGCCATTTCCAATCAACCTGCAAAATTTCGGCCCATTACGACACTGTCGGAAAAATGAAAAAATTGCCCCTAGTGCGGATTTGCTTTGTTAATTTTTTGTCCATCACTTCTTCATCCAGACATAATTAATTCAAAAATTAATTATTCAGAGGTGCAAACGAAGGAGTTTGGCTTAAATCCCGTGATCCCGGGTCTGTGCTTCGAGTCCAATTTCGCGGGCCGCTTCCAATCAACCGGCCAAATTTTGGTACATTCCGACACCATCACGACAAATGACAAAATTGCCCCGGGTGCGGTTTTTATTTGTAAATTTTCTGTCCAGCACTTCTTCAACCTGACACAATTAAATCGAAAATTAATTATTCGGAGGCCCAAATGAAGGAGTTTGGCTAAAATCCCGTGATCCTGGGTTTGTGCTCCAAGTCAAATTTTGCCAACTGTTTCCAATCAACCAGCCAAATTTGGCCCATTCCGACACTGTCGCGAAAAATGAAAAAATTGCCCCTGGTGTGATTTTGCTTTGTTAATTTTCTGTCCAACACTTCTTCGACCTAACAAAATTAATTCAGAAGTTAATTATTCGGAGGCCCCTTCGAAGGAGTTTGAATTAAAACCCGTGATCCCGGGTCTGTGCTTCGAGTCAAATTCGGCGTACCGTTTCCTATCAACCTGCGAAATTCGGCCCATTCCGAGACCATCGCGAAAAATGAAAAAATTGCCGCTGGTGCGATTTTACTTTTTTAATTTTCTGTCCAGCACTTCTTCATCCTGACATAATTAATTCAAAAATTAATTATTCGGAGGCCTAAACGAAGGAGTTTGGCTAAAATCCCGTGGTCCCTGGTCTGTGCTCCGAGTGAAATTTCGTGAGCCGTTTCCAATCAACCTTCCAAATTTCGGCGCATTCCTACACCGTCGCGACAAATGACAAAATTGCCCCAGGTGCGATTTTTATTTGTAAATTTTCTGTCCAGCAGTTCTTCGACCTGACATAAGTAATTCAGAAATTAATTATTCGGAGGACTGAATCTAGAAATTTGGCTAAAATCCCATGATCCCAAGACTGTGCTTCGAGTCAAATTTCGCGGGCCGTTTCCAATCAACCTGCCAAATTTCGGCGGATTCCGACACCGTCGCGGCAAATGACAAAATTGCCTCTGGTACGGTTTTTCCTTGTTAATTTTTTGTCTAGCACTTCTTCAACCTGACATAATTAATTCGGAAATTTATTATTCGGAGGCCCAATTCTAGGAGTTTGGCTAAAATCCCGTGATCTCGGGTCTGTGCTCCGAGTCAAATTTCGCGGGCCGTTTCCAATCAACCTACAAAATTTCGGCCCTTTCCGACACCGTCGCTAAAAATGAAAAAATTGCCCCTGGTGCAATTTTGCTTTGTTAATTTTCTATCCATTACTTCTTCATCCTGACATAATTAATTCGAAAATTAATTATTCCGAGGCGCAAACGAAGGAGTTTGTCTGAAATTCCAAGATCTCGGTTCTATTCTCCGAGTCAAATTTCGCGGGCCGTTTCCAATCAACCTGCAAAACTTTGGCCCATTCCGACACCGTCGCGAAAAATGAAAAAATTACCCTTGGTGCAGTTTTGCTTTGTTAATTTTCTATCCAGTGCTTCTTCACCCTAACTTAATTAATTCTTCGGAGGCGCGGACGAAGGAGTTTGGATAAAATTACATGATCCCGGTTCTGTGCTCCGAGTCAAATTTCGCGGGCTGTTTCCAATCAACCTGCAAAATATCGGCCCATTTCGACACTGTCGCGAAAAATGAAAAAATTGCCCTTGGTGCAGTTTTACTTTGTTAATTTTCTATCCAGCGCTTCTTCATCCAGACATAATTAATTCAGAAATTAATTCTTCGGAGGCACGAACGAAGGAGTTTGGCTAAAACCCCG
>NW_019263966.1:23435-24217 GCF_002742605.1 Olea europaea var. sylvestris | reverse complement strand
ATTTCCGGTTAACAAACCATGCAGAAGTGCTGCTTCACGGTAGGTAAGAACAATGACTTCATTTGAAGTTCGTAAATCATGAAATGATGTTAGCCCTCTAATATGGCCCATCAGAACTCGAAGAAAATATCGTTCTCCTTCAGATAGATTTACTATAAAAATTCTTCCTATAACATGTTTTTTTCCTGCGAGTCCAAATATTCTTATTTGCATTCCAAACAAAATGTGTTGAGAATTCTATTCTTGAAAGAATTCTATTCACATTTTTTGTTTCGTATTTTCATTGTCAACAATAGTAGACAAATCATCTTCATTGTCGTATGTAACTTGTTGATAATTTTCAACATGAAGCTGTAAAGAACAGACTATCGGGTAAATTTTAGCCATATTGAATGAAAAAATTCTCCTCACGCTTCAGGTGGAGATATCCATCGAGCAGACTGGTAATCTAAAATTTCATCTGTTTCTTTCTCTGTTTCACTCGTATGAACTGAAAAATTAATACGATCATGTCCTTTTTACACATATTTATACAAGTATTTCACGGCTTTAATAGAAGAACATACTTCAACATTAATGTGACAATCAAATTTTATACTTAAATAAGAATTGTAAAGTACGACCCATCAATTGTCTAACATTTGGCCTCTAACTTGAATAGAAATACCATTATTACAATTTTTATACAATATATATGAGTTTAGACCAAATATAGTTCTATCACAATAATCCCTAGGGTATTTATTTTTACAGCCTTTATTTGCTTCCATGCAAACATTTTT
>NW_019263966.1:12695-13431 GCF_002742605.1 Olea europaea var. sylvestris | reverse complement strand
TTTTTTTTAATTACATTTTTGGACAATCATTTATTATATCTTTTGCATTTTTTAAATATATAAATTTTATATGTCAATAGCTAAAATATTCAAATACTATTTGAATAGTTTAAGAAGTGAAGTATTGAGTCTTGAAATTTGTTAATGTTATCACTATAAAAAATACAAATAGAAAGTGAGTTTGACTCTTCAAACGTAGAAACTCGAACTGATTCTCTACTTTACAATTTTAATTTAAGCATAATATAAGGATTTTCTATTTAAATAGAGAATATTTAAATTTAAATAATCTCTTGAAAATACTCTAACAAAGCAAATAATTTTGACATTGGTGTTGAATCACCTAGAAAATTGTAAATCTACTTGATTCTTTTTTCCAAAATCATGAGATTGTTCTACTTTCCCATTGTTAGAAAAGTAACAAAATATATTTAAAAAAATTACTTATTTTACTCATTAAAACTGATTATCACATCCTGTAAGATTATAAAATGTCTTCAAGAGCTGTTTAGACACCAAGGTCATCAACAGGGCCGATCCTGTGATTGTCAGGCCTTGAGGCGAAGTCGATAAATTAGGCCCCATTTTTTTCTAAACAAAGATGGTATACATAAAATTAACTACTACGTAATTTATTCTTTCCACGGTATCAGAACAAATCAAAACTCTTAAGAGTCTAGTTAAAATCAATTCTTTGTCCCTTGGTCAAGTCCATTTCTTTTCTGTCCTCCACTCT
>NW_019263966.1:3498-4923 GCF_002742605.1 Olea europaea var. sylvestris | reverse complement strand
TCTATTGATGCAATCTTCCCTTCACCTACAATTTCCTCCTCAAACATGTACCAGTGTAATAGTCGACACTTTCCATTTTCCACCGGTACAATACCTCCCTCCATACCACTTCCTTTTTGAGACTACAAATTCGAAGTAAAATAAAAATATTTTTAAAACTAGTATGATATAATCTGAATTTATATTGAACAAATAATATACGATACAAAAACCTGTGGAGTAAAAGCATATGAACTCATGTCCTCTACGTTCTTATTTTGATTCTAAAAATAATACAAAAATTTAGAACTTATTGAAATGTTAAGATATATTAAGTTACGCTATCATGTTATATGTAATAGCAAAGTATAACTTGAGATAACTTTAGAAGTGCTTCAACCTTTTCTTCGAGTGCTTCCATCCTTAATGATCGAGTTTGTAATTTGCTCTCAAGTTCTCTCACTTTCTCACTGCTTTGTGTATTTCCATCTGCTTTTGATGGTGTAACCCCAAGTCCAAGTCCCCTTACTCGTCCACGACAGTCGAGGACCTAAAATTCGAGCAACGATATAATCTCGAATAGAATTTTTGGCTGGCGTATCAGAAATTGACTCGGGACAATCTTCTATCTTCCTCTACACTTATGAAACTTAAATATTACACTAGATCTACACACACACACACACACACACTCTGGTGTATATATACACAATACACATACCAAAGTTTTAGCAACCGTCTCATTTATTAGCTTTCCATCCTTTCGAAGATGTCCATGAGTCCATCTGTCGTTCTCAATCCTGTTATATTTGGATTCTTTCTTTTCTGCAATAACAATATTTTCTCAATCACAGACACATATAGAAAATCAATAAAGACACATAAAAAATAAAGAAAGATAGTAATTGTACCAAATCGTGAGCCATACGTGAATAACCCTTTCGACCCATAGTATGGAGAAGCTTCTATCTAGTTCTCATTTTGCTGAACTTAGAACATCTTTCCTGTCAAGGAAAAAAATATAAACCAACAATAATTGACTACAAAGTTTAAAGTCAATACGAAAATATAACTTACTTGAAAATCAGTAGAAAGAGTATCTTCTACAAACTTCTCCCATGCTTCTTCTGAGTTTATATTCTTCGTTCTAAGAAGGGTAATAACGCGTTTTCTATTCACGACGGATGGTACTTGACGTTTGATATCTCTTCTCGATTTGAATGTCCTCCAATATGTTCCCATACATTGAAATGTCATTTTCTGATGCCAACATTGAATCTTTGCTACAATTATCACAAATATAAAACATGGTGTCAAGAGCTGAACGAAAATGGCAATCAAGCTTTGAAGGAAAAATGTATAACCAATAATAAAAAAAGTATCATATTAAATAAATGTACCTGTATAAAATTCCAAAGTTCAATTTTTTTCTTGTCATCCACTGAA
>NW_019263966.1:0-3172 GCF_002742605.1 Olea europaea var. sylvestris | reverse complement strand
CAAACTAATCAATTTATATATCACATAATATGCCTTCAACATCTATCCTTGCAAAATTGTCATCCTCCTCATGATTGTCTTCAATTTGTGTTACATCCAATGGAATAGTTGCCTCACAAGAAGTATCTTCTTCCATATGTAACGCATGAAAGTCTCTTGGTGATGCTTGCAAAACAACATACCAATTAGATGTTTCATTTTCCCTAGAATAAAAAACTTGTTTCGCCTGTGATGCCAAAATGAAAGCATCATTTTCAAATTGTCCCTGTCCCTCGTGAAGGTTAACCAAAGTGAATCCATCTTCCTTCTTTATTCCATTCACAATATTTGCCCAGTCACACTTGAATATTGGAATATGAAATGTATTGTAGTCAAGCACTATAATATAGCGTAAAAATCCATAATAAAGAACTTTCCCAACAACATGTGCATTATCTTTTGCACTAGATCTACAGATGGTTGTTGCTTCAACTAAAATACCACTATTTTGGTGAGAGTTTTCGGTATCTTTAGTGTGAAATCGAAATCCATTTATTATAAAACTGGAATATGACATGGATTGACATCTAGGGCCACGTGCAGCCACTTTAAAGTATTTGAAACATTGTTCAGCAACAATTGACCTGTAATATGTTATTATTATAAACACGTTAGGAATAAAAGAATAAACAACAGAATTAAACACTAATCTGGTCGATATATGTACTTCAAGCTTATTGTGCAACCAAGTCGCAAATGTGTCAATATGTTTCTTACGTAACAAATTCTCATTTCTTCCAAGTCATTTGTCAGAACTCTTGAGTTCATCCATATGCATCCTAAGTAAAAAACAATATATCAAGAAATCTCAAAGAACTTAAAATTCCAAAAAGTATATACTTCACAAACATACTATACGTATGGAGCCACTTCTACACTATTTAGCAATACATAGCAATGGCAATTTTCAGCATCTCATCAGATAGTACAAGTGGCTTCCCTTTAGAAATTGGATGCCCTGCAACTAAGAAGTCACTCTCATACTCTTTATTGCGTGCAGGCTTAGAGCCTATTTCAGATGCTTGGTTTATGCATTTGCTACAAAACATTGCATTTTCTTCAACAATATATCGTTCAGCTATTCACCCTTCTGGTCTTGCACGATTCACAACGTATCCTTTCAACACTTTCATGTACCTACACTTTTTCCAAAAAAGCAATAAAGTAGAAATCAATTTGATAGTGAATTTAATTTCTAGGAATAAGGAGTACTACATCTCAAATGGGTACATCCAACGATATTGAATTGGTCCACATAGACGAACTTCTCTTCCAATATGAATTGTTAAATGAACCATTATATCAAAAAAGGAAGGCCAAAAATAGCTTTCCAACGTGCACAAAGTTTCAGCAACATCCTCTTCTAAAATTTCAACCTTATTCCTATCTACGACTCCTTGACATATTTCATTGAAGAATGAACACAATTTAAAAATAGAGTTCCTTGGTCCTTTAGGTAAAAGTCCTCTCAGTGCAACTGATAGTAATTGTTGCATTAAAAGGTGACAATCATGAGACTTGAGTCCAACTATCTTACATTCTTCCACTGAAATGCAATTTCCAATATTAGAACCATAACCATCCGATAATCTCAAGTTAGTAAGCCTATTGCAAAACATTTGTTTTTCTGCTTTTGATAAAGTGTGAGGAGCTGCAGGTAAGTAAACTTTATTTTCTCTACTCTCAGGATGTAGATCATGCCTAATGTTCATAGCTTCCAAGTCCTTTCGACAGTTAATACCATCTTTCGATTTTCCTTTTACATTCAAAAGTATAATAATGATGCTTTCACAAATATTCTTTTCCACGTGCATCACATCCAAATTGTGCCATATAAGTAAAGTCTACAAATCAAACATCACTTGTGTTATGGAGTACTAAACACAGTTAGATGTATTAAAAAAAAGAAATGATATAACTAGAGTTACCTTCCAATATGGTAGTCTGAAAAATATTGACTTTTTCTTACATGTTACATTGGATTGAGTCATGTTCTTCTTTCTCTTTCGCTTACCACTTTTGCCCCCAATCATTTGCAATTTTATCAACTTCATTGAAATCTCCTTCACCAGTTTTTATCTTTAGCCTAATGCCATTTTTAATATGTTCATCAAACCAACTCATTTTCATGTGAAATGGATGACTCAATGGGAGAAATCTTCTATGTCCCTTGTATGCTAACTTCCTACAATGTGACAACCATACTGAACATGTATGTTCATGACAAATAGGACATGCAATTTTTCCTTTGATGGGCCATCTAGATACATTTCCGTATGCAGGTAAGTCATGTATTGTCCACATCAAAATAACTTTTAAGTTAAATGTAGACTTCGTAACTACATCATACATCTTAATCCCATCACTCCATAACAATATTAAATCATCTATAAGTGGGGCCAAATAAACATCTATGTCATTTTCTGGTTGCTTTGGTCCCGGGATTAATAAACTCAACATCAAACTTTCCTTCGACATGCATGATGAGGGAGGCAAGTTGTATATAGTTAAAATAACTGGCCAACAACTATATTTAGAGCTAAGATCTTTGAAAGTATTGAATCCATCGGTGGCAAGACCTAATCTAATATTTCAAGGATCTGACGCAAAATATGGCCACCTTTTATTTATCATTTCCCATCCCAGTGAATCAACCGGATGCCTGATTTTACCATTTGAACTCTTATTATTTGAGTACCATCTAAGTTGTTTTGCCATCTCTTCTATTCCAAACATCCTCTTAAGTCTTGGTATGATAGGGAAATAACGCAAGACTTTTGCTGGAATTTTTTTGTGAACTATCTTAGTTTGTTGGTTAACTTTCCATCTTGAGCAACCACATTTCGGACATAATTCAGCATGTTCAAGCTTCTTCCTATATAGACAACAATCATTCAAGCACGCCTGTATCTTCTCATAGCCAAGATTAAATATATTTGACAAGTTTTTTCATCTCATAAAATGAGTTAGGAAGTATATTATTTTGTGGTAACATGTCCCGCACAAGATTTATGAGTTCATCAAACCATTATCTGATAAACCATGTGCAACTTTATGTTTAAACATAGCAATCGAAGCTGACATCTTCGTAAACGCCATACAACCAGGATACAAAGGGGTTTCCGCATCACTA
>NW_019263965.1:0-13434 GCF_002742605.1 Olea europaea var. sylvestris | reverse complement strand
TGTGCCCAAAACGGACGCAGTTTTCAATAGTTACGCTCAATTCTTCGAACACCGACAATCCAAGCGCTCCAATTATGCAAGTGTTAATTCTATCGAAAAATGATCGAAATCCGTCATACATCACAATGAAGTTGGGAGTTCAATCCAAAACGGTCGCTACATTTCCAAAAAGTAGTTATGGGGCGAAAACGGACCCCGTGAGCAACAGTTACGCTCAATTCTTCGAACGTCGACAATCCAAGCGCTCCAATTATGCAAGTGCTAATTCTATCGAAAAATGACCGAAATCCCTCATACGTCACGACGAAGTTGTGAGTTCAATCCAAAACGGTCGCTACAATTCCAAAAAGTACTTATGGGCCGAAAACGGACCCCGTGAGCAAAAGTTACGCTCAATTCTTCGAACGTCGACAATCCAAGCGCTCCAATTATGCAAGTGCTATTTCTTTCGAAAAATGGCCAAAATCCCTCATACGTCACGATGAAGTAGTGAGTTCAATCCAAAATGTTCGCTACAATTCCAAAAAGTACTTATGGGCCGAAAACGGACACCGTGAGCAAAAGTTACGCTCAATTCTTCGAACGTCGACAATCCAAGCGCTCCAATTATGCAAGTGCTATTTCTTTCGAAAAATGGCCGACATCCCTCATACGTCACGACGAAGTAGTGAGTTCAATCCAAAACGGTCGTGACATTTCCAAAAAGTACTTATGGGCCCAAATCGGACACCGTGTGCATAAGTTACGCTCAATTCTTCGAACGCCGACAATCCAAGCGCTCCAAAGTAGCAAGTGCTCGTTCTTTCGAGAAATTGCTGAAATCCCTCGTACGTCATGATGAAGTTGTGAGTTCAATCCAAAACGATCGTTACATTTCCAAAAAGTACTTATGGGCCCAAAAGGGACACCGTGTGCATAAGTTACGCTCAATTCTTCGAACGCCGAAAATCCAAGCGCTCCAAATATGCAAGTGCTCATTCTTTCGAAAAATGGCCGAAAACCCTTGTACATCATGATGATGTCTTGAGTTCAATCCAAAATGATCGCTACATTTCCAAAAAGTACTTATGGGCCCAAAACGGACACCGTGTGCATAAGTTACGCTCAATTCTTCGAGCGCCGACAATCCAAGCGCTCCAAATATGCAAGTGCTCATTCTTTTGAAAAATGGCCGAACTCCCTCGTACGTCACGATGAAGTCGTGAGTTCAATCCAAAACAATCGCTACATTTCCAAAAAGTACTTATGGGCCCAAAACGGACACCGTGTGCATAAGTTACGCGTAATTCTTCGAACGCCGACAATCCAAGCGCTCCAAATATGCAAGTGCTCATTCTTTTGAAAAATGGCCGAACTCCCTCGTACGTCACGATGAAGTCGTGAGTTCAATCTAAAACGGTCGCTACATATCTGGAAAGTACTTATGTGCCCAAAATGGACGCAGTTTTCAATAGTTACGCTCAATTCTTCGAACGTCGACAATCCAAGCGCTCCAATTGTGCAAGTGGTAATTCTTTCGAAAAATGGCCGAAATCCCTCATACGTCACGACGAAGTAGTGAGTTCAATCCAAAACGGTCGCTACATTTCCAAAAAGTAGTTATGGGCCGAAAACGAACACCGTGAGCAAAAGTTACGCTCAATTCTTCGTACGCCGACTCTCCAAGCGTTCCAAATATGCAAGTGCTCATTCTTTCAAAAAATGGCCGAAAACCCTTGTACGTCATGATGATGTCCTGAGTTCAATCCAAAACGATCGCTACATTTCCAAAAAGTACTTATGGGCCCAAAATGGACACCGTGTGCATAAGTTACGCTCAATTCTTCGAACGTCGCCAATCCAAGTGCTCCAAATTTGCAAGTGCTCATTCTTTCAAAAAATGGCCGAAATCCCTCTGTGTCATGATGATGTCGTGAGTTCAATCCAAAACGATCGCTACATTTCCAAAAAGTGCTTATGGGCCGAAAACGGACACCTTAAGCAAAAGTTACGCTCAATTCTTCGTACGCCGACTCTCCAAGCGTTCCAAATATGAAAGTGTTCATTCGTTCGAAAAATAGGCAAAATCCCTCGTACGTCACGATGAAGTCGTGAGTTCAATCTAAAACGGTCGCTACATATCCGAAAGGTACTTATTTGCCCAAAACGGACGCAGTTTTCAATGGTTACGCTCAATTCTTCGAACGCCGACAATCCAAGCGCTCCAATTATGCAAGTGCTAATTCTTTCGAAAAATGGCCGAAATCCCTCGTACATCATGATGAATTCTTGAGTTCGATCCAAAATGATCGCTACATTTCCAAAAAGTACTTATGGGCCCAAAACGGACACCGTGTGCATAAGTTACGCTCAATTCTTCGAACGCCGACAATCCAAGGGCTCCGAATTTGCAAGTGCTCATTCTTTCGAAAAATGGTCGAAATCCCTCGTATGTCACGATGAAGTCATGAGTTCAATCTAAAACGATCGCTACAAATCCAAAAAGTACTTATGGGCCCAAAACGGACACCGTGTGCATATGTTACGCGCAATTCTTCGAACGTCGACAATCCAAGCGCTCCAAATATGCAAGTGCTCATTCTTTTGAAAAATGGGCGAAGTCCCTCGTACGTCACGATGAAGTCGTGAGTTCAATCTAAAATGGTCGCTACAGATCTGAAAAGTGCTTATGTGCCCAAAACGGACGCAGTTCTCAATAGTTACGCTCAATTCTTCGAACGCCGACAACCCAAGTGCTCCAATTATGCAAGTTCTAATTCTTTCAAAAAATGGCCAAAATCCCTCATATGTCACCAAGAAATAGTGAGTTCAATCCAAAACGGTCGCAACATTTTCAAAAAGTACTTATGGGCCGAAAACGGACACCGTGAGCAAAAGTTACGCTCAATTCTTTGTACGCCGACTCTCCAAGCGTTCCAAATATGCAAGTGCTCATTCTTTCGAAAAATGGCCGAAAACCCTTTTACGTCATGATGATGTCCTGAGTTCAATCCAAAACGGTCGGTACATTTCCAAAAAGTACTTATGGGCCGAAAACGGACACCGTGTGCAATAGTTACGCTCAATTCTTTATACGCCGACTCTCCAAGCGTTCCAAATATGAAAGTGTTCATTCTTTCGAAAAATGGCCGAAATCCCTCGTACGTCACGATGAATTCGTGACTTCAATCCAAAACGATCGCTACATTTCCAAAAAGTACTTATTGGCCCAAAATGGACACCGTGTGCATAAGTTACGCTCAAATCTTCGAACGTCGACAATCCAAGCGCTCCAAATTTGCAAGTGCTCATTCTTTCGAAAAATGGCCGAAATCCCTCGTACGTCATGATGATGTCCTGAGTTCAATCCAAAACGATCGCTACATTTCCAAAAAGTACTTATGGGCCAAAAACGGACACCGTGTGCATAAGTTAGGCGCAATTCTTCATACGCCGACTCTCCAAGCGTTCCAAATATGCAAGTGCTCATTCTTTCGAAAAATGGCCGAAAACCCTTGTACGTCATGATGATGTCCTGAGTTCTTCGAACGCCGACAATCCAAGTGCTCCAATTATGCAAGTGCTCATTCTTTCGAAAAAAGGCCGAAATCCCTCGTACGTCATGATGATGTCCTGAGTTCTTCGAACGCCGACAATCCAAGTGCTCCAATTATGCAAGTGCTCATTCTTTCGAAAAAAGGCCGAAATCCCTCGTACGTCATGATGATGTCCTGAGTTCTTCGAACGCCGACAATCCAAGTGCTCCAATTATGCAAGTGCTCATTCTTTCGAAAAAAGGCCGAAATCCCTCGTACGTCATGATGATGTCCTGAGTTCTTCGAACGCCGACAATCCAAGTGCTCCAATTATGCAAGTGCTCATTCTTTCGAAAAAAGGCCGAAATCCCTCGTACGTCATGATGATGTCCTGAGTTCTTCGAACGCCGACAATCCAAGTGCTCCAATTATGCAAGTGCTCATTCTTTCGAAAAAAGGCCGAAATCCCTCGTACGTCATGATGATGTCCTGAGTTCTTCGAACGCCGACAATCCAAGTGCTCCAATTATGCAAGTGCTCATTCTTTCGAAAAAAGGCCGAAATCCCTCGTACGTCATGATGATGTCCTGAGTTCTTCGAACGCCGACAATCCAAGTGCTCCAATTATGCAAGTGCTCATTCTTTCGAAAAAAGGCCGAAATCCCTCGTACGTCATGATGATGTCCTGAGTTCAATCCAAAACAATCGCTACACTTCCAAAAAGTACTTATGGGCCCAAAACGGACACCGTATGCATAAGTTACGCTCAATTCTTCGAACGTCGACAATCCAAGCGCTCCAAATTTGCAAGTGCTCATTCTTTCGAAAAAAGGCCGAAATCCCTCGTACGTCACGATGAAGCTGTGAGTTCAATCCAAAACGATCGCTACATTTCCAAAAAGTACTTATGGGCCCAAAACGGACACCGTGTCCATAAGTTACGCGCAATTCTTCGAACGCCGACAATCCAGGCGCTCCAAATATGCAAGTGCTCATTCTTTTGGAAAATGGTCAAAATCCCACATATGTCACGACGAAGTAGCGAGTTCACTCCAAAGCGGTTGCCACATTTCCAAAAAGTACTTATGGGCCGAAAATAGACACCGTTTGCAAAACTTACGCTCAATTCTTCGTACGCCGACTCTCCAAGCGTTCCAAATATGAAAGTGCTCATTCTTTTGAAAAATGGCCGATATCCCTCATACATCACGATGAAATCATGAGTTCGATCCAAAAGGATCGCTACATTTCCAAAAAGTACTTATGGGCCCAAAACGGACACCGTGTGCATAAGTTACGGTCAATTCTTCGAACGTCGACAATCCAAGTGCTCCAAATTTGCAAGTTCTCATTCTTTCGAAAAATGGTCAAAATCCCTCGTACGTCACGATCAAGTCGTGAGTTCAATCGAAAACGATCGCTACATTTCCCAAAAGTACTTATGTGCCCAAAACGGACACCGTGTCCATAAGTTACGCGCAATTCTTCGAACGTCGACAATCCAAGAGCTCCAAATATGCAAGGGCTCATTCTTTCGAAAAATGGCTGAAATCCCTCGTACGTCACGGCGAAGTCGTGAGTTCAATACAAAATGGTCGCTACATTTCCAAAAAGTACTGATGGGCCGAAAACGGACACCGTGAGCAAAAGTTACGCTCAATTCTTCGTACGCCGACTCTCCAAGCGTTCCAAATATGCAAGTGCTCATTCTTTCGAAAAATGGCCGAAAACCCTTGTACGTCATGATGATATCCTGAGTTCAATCCAAAACGATCGCTACATTTCCAAAAAGTACTTATGGGCCCAAAACAGACACCGTGTACCTAAGTTACGCTCAATTCTTCGAACGTCGACAATCCAAGCGCTCCAAATTTGCAAGTGCTTATTCTTTCGAAAAATGGCCGAAATCCCTCGTACGTCACGATGAAGTCATGAGTTCAATCCATAACGGTCGCTACATTTCCAAAAAGTACTTATGGGCCGAAAACGGACACCGTGACCAAAAGTTACGCTCAATTACTTCGTTCGCCGACTCTCCAAGCGTTCCAAATATGCAAGTGCTCATTCTATCCAAAAATGGCCAAAAACCCTTGTACGTCATGATGATGTCCTGAGTTCAATCCAAAACGATCACTACATTTCCAAAAAGTTCTTATGGGCCCAAAACGGACACCGTGTGCATAAGTTACGTGCAATTCTTCGAACGCCGACAATCCAAGCGCTCTAAATATGTAAGCGCTCATTCTTTTGAAAAATGGCCGAAGTCCCTCATACGTCACGTTGAAGTCGTGAGTTCAATCTAAAACGGTCACTACACATCTGACAAGTGCTTATGTGCCCAAAACGGACGCAGTTTTCAATAGTTACGCTCAATTCTTCGAACGCCGACAATTCAAGCGCTCCAATTATGCAAGTGCTCATTCTTTCGAAAAATGGCCGAAAACCCTTGTACGTCATGATGATGTCTTGAGTTCAATCCAAAACAATCGTTACACTTCCAAAAAGTACTTATGGGCCGAAAATGGACACCGTGAGCAAAAGTTACGCTCAATTCTTCGTACGCCGACTCTCCAAGCGTTCCAAATATGCAAGTGCTCAATCTTTCAAAAAATGGCCGAAAACCCTTATACGTCATGATGATGTCCTGAGTTCAATCCAGAACGATCGCTACATTTCCAAAAAGTACTTATGGGCCCAAAACGGACACCGTGTGCATAAGTTACGCGCAATTCTTCGAACGCCGACAATCCAGGCTCTCCAAATATGCAAGTGCTCATTCTTTTGAAAAATGGTCAAAATCCCACATACGTCACGACGAAGTAGCGAGTTCAATCCGAAACGGTCGCTAAATTTCCAAAAAGTACTTATGGGCCGAAAACGGACACCGTGTGCAAAAGTTACGCTCAATTCTTCGTACGTCGACTCTCCAAGCGTTCCAAATATGAAAGTGCTGATTCTTTCGAAAAATGGCCGAAATCCCTCGTACATCACGATGAAATTGTGAGTTCGATCCAAAACGATCGCTTCATTTCCAAAAAGTACTTTTGGGCCCAAAACAGACACCGTGTCCATAAGTTACGCGCAATTCTTCGAATGCCGACAATCCAAGCGCTCCAAATATGCAAGTGCTCATTCTTTCGAAAAATGGCCAAAATCCCTCATACGTCACAACAAAGTTGTGAGTTCAATCCAAAACGGTCGCTACATTTCCAAAAAGTACTTATGGGCCGAAAACGGACACCGTGAGCAAAAGTTACGCTCAATACTTCGTACTCCGACTCTCCAAGCGTTCCAAATATGCAAGTGCTCATTCTTTCGAAAAATGGCCAAAAACGCTTGTACGTCAAGATGATGTCCTGAGTTCAATCCAAAACGATCGCTACATTTCCAAAAAGTTTTTATGGGCCCAAAACGGACACCGTGTGCATAAGTTATGCGCAATTCTTCGAACGCCGACAATCCTAGCGCTCCAAATATGCAAGTGCTCATTCTTTTAAAAAATGGCCGAAGTCCCTCGTACGTCACGATGAAGTCTTGAGTTCAATCTAAAATGGTCGCTACATATCTGAAAAGTACTTATGTGCCCAAAACAGACGCAGTTTTCAATAGTTACCCTCAATTCTTCGAACGTCGACAATCCAAGCGCTCCAATTATGCAAGTGCTAATTCTTTCGAAAAATGGCCGAAATCCCTCATACGTCACGACGAAGTGGTGAGTTCAATCCAAAACGATCGCTACATTTCCAAAAAGTACTTATGGGCCGAAAACGGACACCGTGAGCAAAAGTTACGCTCAATTCATCGTACGCCGACTCTCCAAGCGTTCCAAATTTGTAATCGCTCATTCTTTCGAAAAATGGCAAAAATCCCTCGTACATCACGATGAAATCGTGAGTTCGATCCAAAACGATCGCTACAATTCCAAAAAGTACTTATGGGCCCAAAACGTACACCGTGTGCATAAGTTACGCTCAATTCTTTGAACACCGACAATCCAAGCGCTTCAAATTTGCAAGTGCTCATTCTTTCGAAAAATGGCCGAAATCCCTCGTACGTCACGATGAAGTCGTGAGTTCTATCCAAAACGATCGCTACATTTCCAAAAAGTACTTATGGGCGCAAGACGGACACCGTGCCCGTAAGTTACGCACAATTCTTCGAACGCCGACAATCCAAGCGCTCCAAATATGCAAGTGCTCATTCTTTCGAAAATGGCCAAAATCCCTCCTACGTCATGATGAAGTCATGAGTTCAATCCAAAATGGTCGCTACATTACCAAAAAGTACTTATGGGCCGAAAACGGACACCGTGTAAAAAAAGTTACGCTCAATTCTTCATACGCCGACTCTCCAAGCGTTCTAAATATGAAAGTGCTCATTCTTTCGAAAAATGGACGAAATCCCTCGTACGTCATGATGAAGTCTTGAGTTCAATCCAAAACGATCGCTACATTTCCAAAAAGTACTTATGGGCCCAAAACGGACACCGTGTGCATAAGTTACGCGCAATTCTTCGAACGCCGACAATCCAAGCGCTCCAAATATGCAAGTGCTCATTCTTTTGAAAAATGGCCAAAGTCCCTCGTACGTCACGATGAAGTCGTGAGTTCAATCTAAAACGGTCGCTACATATCTGAAAAGTTCTTATGTGCCCAAAACGGACGCAGTTTTCAATAGTTACCCTCAATTCTTCGAACGTCAACAATCTAAGCGCTCCAATAATGCAAGTGCTAATTCTTTCGAAAAATGGCCGAAATCCCTCATACGTCACGACGAAGTAGTGAGTTCAATCCAAAACGGTCGCTACATTTCCAAAAAGTACTTATGGGCCGAAAACGGAACCCGTGTGCAAAAGTTACGCTCAATTCTTCATACGCCGACTCTCCAAGCGTTCTAAATATGCAAGTGCTCATTCTTTCGAAAAATGGCCGAAATCCCTCGTACGTCACGATGAAGTCGTGAGTTCAATCCAAAATGATCGCTACATTTCCAAAAAGTACTTATGGGCCGAAAACGGAACCCGTGTGCAAAAGTTACGCTCAATTCTTCATACGCCGACTCTCCAAGCGTTCTAAATATGCAAGTGCTCATTCTTTCGAAAAATGGCCGAAATCCCTCGTACGTCACGATGAAGTCGTGAGTTCAATCCAAAATGATCGCTACATTTCCAAAAAGTACTTATGGGCCGAAAACGGAACCCGTGTGCAAAAGTTACGCTCAATTCTTCATACGCCGACTCTCCAAGCGTTCTAAATATGCAAGTGCTCATTCTTTCGAAAAATGGCCGAAATCCCTCGTACGTCACGATGAAGTCGTGAGTTCAATCCAAAATGATCGCTACATTTCCAAAAAGTACTTATGGGCCCAAAACGGACACCGTGTGCATAAGTTACGCGCAATTCTTCGAACGCCGACAATCCAAGCGCTTCGAATATGCAAGTGCTCATTCTTTTGAAAAATGGCTGAAGTCCCTCGTACATCACGATGAAGTCGTGAGTTGAATCTAAAACGGTCGCTACATATCTAAAAAGTACTTATTTGCCCAAAACGGACGCAGTTTTCAATAGTTACGCCCAATTCTTCGAACGCCGACAATCCAAGAGCTCCAATTATGCAAGTGCTAATTCTTTTGAAAAATGGCCAAAATCCCTCATACGTCACGACAAAGTAGTGAGTTTAATCCAAAACGGTCGCTACATTTCGAAAAAGTACTTATGGGCCGAAAACGGACCACGTGAGCAAAAGTTATGCTCAACTCTTCGTACGCCGACTCTCCAGGCGTTCCAAATATGCAAGTGCTCATTCTTTCGAAAAATGGTCGAAAACCCTTGTACGTCATGATGATGTCCTGAGTTGAATCCCAAACGATCGCTACATTTCCAAAAAGTACTTATGGACCCAAAACGGACACCGTGTGCGTAAGTTACGTTCAATTCTTCGAACGCCGACAATCCAAGCGCTCCAAATTTGCAAGTGCTCATTCTTTCGAAAAATGGCCAAAATACCTCGTACGTCATGATGAAGTCATGAGTTCAATCCAAAACGATCGCTACATTTCCAAAAAGTACTTATGGGTCCAAAATGGACACCGTGTGCATATGTTACGTGCAATTCTTCGAACGTCGACAATCCAAGCGCTCCAAATATGCAAGTGCTCATTCTTTTGAAAAATGGCCAAAGTCCCTCGTACGTCACGATGAAGTCATGAGTTCAATCTAAAACGGTCGCTACATATCTGAAAAGTACTTATGTGCCCAAAACGGACGTAGTTTTCAATAGTTAAGCTCAATTCTTCGAACGCCGACAATCCAAGCGCTCCAATTATGCAAGTGCTAATTCTTTCGAAAAATGGCCGAAATCCCTCATACGTCACGATGAAGTACTGAGTTCAATCCAAAACGGTCGCTATGTTTCCAAAAAGTACTTATGTGCCGAAAATGGACACCGTGAGCAAAAGTTACGCTCAATTCTTCGTACGCCGACTCTCCAAGCGTTCCAAATATGCAAGTGCTCATTCTTTCAAAAAATTGCTGAAAACCCTTGTACGTCATGATGATGTCCTGAGTTCAATCCAGAACGATCGCTACATTTCCAAACAGCACTTACGGGCCCAAAACGGACACCGTGTGCATAAGTTACGCGCAATTCTTCAAACGCCGACAATCCAGGCGCTCCAAATATGCAAGTGCTCATTCTTTTGAAAAATGGCCAAAATCCCTCATACGTCACGACGAAGTAGCGAGTTCAATCCGAAACGGTCGTTACATTTTCAAAAAGTACTTATGGGCCGAAAATGGACACCGTGTGCAAAAGTTACGCTCAATTCTTCATACGCCGACTCTCCAAGCGTTCCAAATATGAAAGTGCCCATTCTTTCGAAAAATGGCCGAAATCCCTCGTACATCACGAGGAAATCGTGAGTTCGATCCAAAATGATCGCTACATTTCCAAAAAGTACTTATGGGCCCAAAACGGACACTGTGTGCATAAGTTATGCTCAATTCTTCGAACGCCGACAATCCAAGCGCTTCAAATTTGCAACTGCTCATTCTTTCGAAAAATGACCGAAATCCCTCGTACGTCACGATGAAGTCGTGAGTTCTATCCAAAACGATCGCTACATTTTCAAAAAGTACTTATGGGCCCAAAACGGACACCGTGTCCATAAGTTACGCGCAATTCTTCGAACGCCGACAATCCAAGCGATCCAAATGTCCAAGTGCTCATTCTTTCGAAAAATGGCGAAAATCCCTCATACGTTACAACAAAGTTGTGAGTTCAATCCAAAATGGTCGCTACATTTCAAAAAAGTACTTATGGGCCGAAAACAGACACCGTGTGCAAAAGTTACGCTCAATTCTTCGTACGCCGACTCTCCAAGCGTTCCAAATATGAAAGTGCTCATTCTTTCGAAAAATGGCCGAAATCCCTCGTACGTCACGATGAAGTCGTGAGTTCTATCCAAAACGATCGCTACAATTCCAAAAAGTACTTTTGGGCCCAAAACGTACACCGTGTGCATAAGTTGCGCTCAATTCTTTGAACACCGACAATCCAAGTGCTTCAAATTTGCAAGTGCTCATTCTTTCAAAAAATGGCCGAAATCCCTCGTACGTCACGATGAAGTCGTGAGTTCTATCCAAAACGATCGCTAAATTTTAAAAAAGTACTTATGGGTCCAAAACGGACACCGTGTCCATAAGTTACGCCCAATTCTTCGAACGTCGACAATCCAAGCGCTCCAAATATGCAAGTGCTCATTCTTTCGAAAAATGGCCAAAATCCCACGTACGTCACGATGAAGTCGTGAGTTCTATCCAAAACGATCGCTACATTTCCAAAAAGTACTTATGGGCCCAAAACGGACACCGTGTCCATAAGTTACGCGCAATTCTTCGAACGCCGACAATCCAAGCGCTCCAAATATGCAAGTGCTCATTCTTTCGAAAAATGGCGAAAATCCCTCATACGTCACAACAAAGTTGTGAGTTCAATCCAAAACGGTCGCTACATTTCAAAAGAGCACTTATGGGGCGAAAACGGACACCGTGTGCAAAAGTTACGCTCAATTCTTCGTATGCCGACTCTCCAAGCGTTCCAAATATGAAAGTGCTCATTCCTTCGAAAAATGGCCGAAATCCCTCGTACATCGTGATGAAATCGTGAGTTCGATCCAAAACGATCGCTACAATTCCAAAAAGTACATTTGGGCCAAAAACGTACACCGTGTGCATAAGTTGCGCCCAATTCTTTGAACACCGACAATCCAAGTGCTTCAAATTTGCAAGTGCTCATTCTTTCGAAAAATGGCCGAAATCCCTCATACGTCACGATGAAGTCGTGAGTTCGATCCAAAATGATCGCTACATTTTCAAAAAGTACTTATAGGTCCAAAACAGACACCGTGTCCATAAGTTACGCGCAATTCTTCGAACGTCGACAATCCAAGAGCTCCAAATATGCAAGCGCTCATTCTTTCGAAAAATGGCCAAAATCCCTCGTACGTCACGATGAAGTCGTGAGTTCTATCCAAAACGATCGCTACATTTCCAAAAAGTTCTTATGGGCCCAAAACGGACACCGTGTCCATAAGTTACGCGTAATTCTTCGAACGCCGACAATCCAAGCCCTCCAAATATGCAAGTGCTCATTCTTTCGAAAAATGGCCAAAATCCCTCATACGTCACAACAAAGTTGTGAGTTCAATCCAAAATGGTCGCTACATTTCAAAAAAGCACTTATGGGCCGAAAACGGACACCGTGTGCAAAAGTTACGCTCAATTCTTCGTATGCCGACTCTCCAACAGTTCCAAATATGAAAGTGCTCATTCCTTCAAAAAATGGCCGAAATCCCTCATACCTCACGATGAAGTCGTGAGTTCGATCCAAAACGATCGCTACATTTCCAAAAAGTACTTATGGGCCCAAAATGCACACCGTGTGCATAAGTTACGCGCAATTCATCGAACGCCGACAATCCAAGCGCTCTAAATATGCAAGCGCTCATTCTTTTGAAAAATGGCCGAAGTCCCTCGTACGTCACGTTGAAGTCGTGAGTTCAATCTAAAACGGTCGCTACACTTCTGACAAGTGCTTATGTGCCCAAAACGGACGCAGTTTTCAATAGTTACGCTCAATTCTTTGAACGCCGACAATCCAAGCGCTCCAATTATGCAAGTGCTAATTCTTTCGAAAAATTGCCGAAATCCCTCATACGTCACGACGAAGTAGTGAGTTCAATCCAAAATGGTCGCTACATTTCCAAAAAGTACTTATGGGCCGAAAACGGACACCGGGAGCAAAAGTTACATTCAATTCTTCGTACGTTGACTCTCCAAGCGTTCCAAATATGCAAGTGCTCATTCTATCGAAAAATGGCTGAAACCCCTTGTACGTCATGATGTTGTCCTGAGTTCAATCCAAAACGATCGTTACATTTCCAAAAAGTACTTATGGGCCCAAAACGGACACCGTGTGCATAAGTTACGCTCAATTCTTCGAACGCCAACAATCCAAGTGTTCCAAATTTGCAAGTGCTCATTCTTTCAAAAAATGGCCGAAATCCCTCGTACGTCAAGATGAAGTCATGAGTTCAATCCAAAACGATCGCTACATTTCCAAAAAGTACTTAAGGGCCGAAAACGGACACTGTGTGCAAAAGTTACTCACAATTCTTCGTACGCCGACTCTCCAAGCGTTCCAAATATGAAAGTGGTCATTCTTTCGAAAAATGGCCGAAATCCCTCGTATGTCACGATGAAGTCGTGAGTTCAATCCAAAACGACCGCTACATTTCCAAAAAGTACTTATGGACCCAAAACGGACACCGTGTGCATAAGTTACGCTCAATTCTTCGTACGCCGACTCTCCAAGCGTTCCAAATATGAAAGTGCTCATTCTTTCGAAAAATGGCCAAAAT
>NW_019263964.1:397870-400826 GCF_002742605.1 Olea europaea var. sylvestris | reverse complement strand
CGGTGGACGTCAGCTGGGGCACTCTATAAAAGGCGAACTTGAGCGTTTGGGTAGTTTTTCACTTTTGCGAAATCAGAAACTCCCTTTGCTCTCAAAAATCTTGCACTTTCTGGCGTTCCTCAGGCATTTTTCGACGAGAAATTCCAGTTTTCGACGACTCTACAGTCTCTGTTGATCATTTCGGCTGTGGAACTCCAAATTTCGTGAGTTTAAGTAAGTGTTTGAAACTTTTTCATTTCTAAAAAATGGCTTCTGAGGATAGTGGTAGCTCGGGGAAGGGGTTGGAACTAGTGCGGATGGACGAGCCCATTCTGGCGACCTCCTTCGAAATAGCCGAAGCGATAATTGGAAGAGAGAACATATGGAACAGGCCAGATGGTCCCGTAGACACATCTGTACATTAGGGAGCGTCGGATTACCCCTCTAAGCTAAAGGGTGCCGACCTGGAAAGACTTAGGGCTGAATGTAGGATCCCTGATAGCGTAGATCTGATCCTGCCCGAACCTGATGAGCAGGCCTGCTACCCTAAGCCAGGGTACGTAGCAATTAGCGAGGCGATTCTTAGGGCTGACCTTAGGCTTCCGATCCACCCATTCTTCCGTATGGTACTTAGGTGGTATGGATTAGCTCCTACCCAATTGAACCCGAACTCCTGGAGCCAAATGGTGAGCTCCTGGATGTTGTGGAAAGAGGTGTCGCTTGGGGTAGAGACGCCCTTCTATGTTTTTCAGACCCTCTATATCCCCAAGGTGGCAGCTAGAGGGATAAGACTAAGGGCTAGTATTACCTTACCTCATGGGGTTCCCACACTCCATTCGTGCTTGATTTGCCGAGCTCCATTAAGAAGTGGAAGAGCTCGTGGTGCTGGGCTGCTGGGAGATGGGACATGATGGAGGGGGATCCTCTGGCGTCTTTTATGATTCCCACGAAGTATTCAACACTTAGTAAGTACTGTTGTTTTTCATTTTCCTTTGTTCGTCTTTGGTTCGGATCATAACTAATATTTGTGTTCTTTTGAAGGCACTCTTCCTCGGTGTGAGCTTTCCACCGATGACTTCGACATCATTTGCATTATCAATCAGCTACCTTCGAAGAAGAGGTCATACCACCAGCTAATCAGGAAAAACATTTACTTCGTGACGCACTACTTGATGGCCTCTCAAGGTAAATGTCTCGAAGCGAATGCCTTTCAGTACTTTCCGAACTCTTTACACTTGTACTAATTTGCTCGTTCCCTTACAGATAACTTTAACAAGAAGGTGTCTCTGAGGCTAGACTTCAAAACCATCCAGAAGATGATGGCAGAGGCAAGAACCCCAAAGACCTCCTTCTCGACGTGCAAGAAGCAGATGGAGGATCTAGTGGATGCCAGCAAAAGGCTCTAGCCTCCAACCGAGGAGGAGGTGGTGGAGGACCCAGACGCAAACCTGCTGCGGAAGGGCAAGAAGCCTGCCTCTGGTTCTGAGGCAGATTACCATTCCTACCGAGATAGCCATCCCGGAGAGGACGCGTGCACCATCAAAGGCTTTCCCTGCCTCGGCCATATCACCAGAAGCCGCTATGCCAATTGCCCAAGTGCCGGGGCAGCCAAAGAGGAAAAGAGCCCGTCCTTCGAAGGAGGTGGACTTTTTGGGCACCAATTCGGAGGAGCCAGTGGAAGAAGTGCTGGAGGCTCTTTCTCCGGAGACGGCTGCAGTGGCGGTGGTCCACAATAAATATTGGACTGAAGAGTGGAGAAACCATACCGCCTCATGCACTACTGAAGACTTGGTCATGGTGAACAGTGCCTGCGTGGCCCGGGCTCTTAGCACGAGCATCCAACTTGAAGGCTTGGTGAAAGACCTGAATGCTAAGAGGAAAGACCTCGCCAAGCACCTTGAGGAGGCGATGCAGTATGGGAACGCCGTAAGGGAGGCCCGGGTAAGGCCTCGGAAGAAGATAAGGCGAGGAAGGAAGCCGAGGCCCAGTTGGCCACCGCCAAGGAAAAAATAGAGCGGTTGAAGAAGGAACTCTATTAAGTGGAGTGCCAGGTGGCTGCTATCACCAGAAGAGTGGATCATGCAAATGAGCACCATCAGCTCGCCAAGGAGGCTCTGGAGGCCTCAAATAAAGAAAAGGAAGAGCTAAGGTAGAGGGAGGATGCCCAAGCTAAGGAGATCACCTCCCTGGGGGAGGAGCTTAAGTCGGCAGGGGAGGTGGCTGTGCAAAACTTCATCAACCACTTTGAAGAGCATCCCCTATACGACGATTTTGCAAACTTTTGGGCCTCTTGAAGTGCCCAAGGACTATTGGGTCAGCTGAAAAAGGTCCACCCCACACTGGACATATCCTCATTAGAGGTAGAGTTCAGTGGGCCTACTGGAGGTCGACCTGATAGGTTCGCAGAGGATGCTCCAGAGGTCCCTGGGGCAGGCGAGCGGAGGTCGGGGTGGAAGATGCCCCAGTAGAATAGAGTTAATCAATCTTTGTAATGGCTTCGGCCTCTTTTGTAATCCAATTCCAAATGAATGAAATGAAATTTTTTTGTCAAGTATTGTTGCTTTTGCTTTTCTATTGTGTTGAGCTGTTTACACTTAAGCATATGAATGACAACCACTTAAGTAAACATTAAGCGCCTCTTACCAGTAACCAGTTAATAACAAAAGATCAGATCAATTAACATATTGAAGAACTGAGACAACAATTTACTAACCGATATGACAAACAACTGAAGTATCATTACTTAGAGGAGTTACATCACTCTTCACTAAGGTATTTTCAGCACTTAGTAAGATCGGGAAGTTACAAATGAGATTGGATCATGACACACATTTACTAGACACATTGAGATCAGATCGGAGCACAAGCTCATCATTGATAGTACTTCATCAAATGTTCGATGTTCCATTGATGAGCAGTGCTTTCTCTGCCATGTCTTCAATTTCAAAAGTACCAGATTGGGATTTCCTGGGAATGC
>NW_019263964.1:377368-386451 GCF_002742605.1 Olea europaea var. sylvestris | reverse complement strand
AATCGACTCGGGCGATTATGAAATCTTCGCATTGAAGTTAGGACTGTAAATGGATTGGATATATGGATCGAATATGCTCAAATCCGATCTGATCTGTCAATAATAATTATCCTATCCGATCCGATCCAATAATCCGATGAATATTTGAATGTTAAATCCATATCCGATTAACTATGTTATCGGATATTCGATCCGAAATTGAAAAAATCAGAAAAATAAAATTTTTATTTATTTATATATCAGATTGACTTATATCCATATTTGATTCATTTAGTTAACGGATTATCGAATTTAAATCTCAAATGGGTTATCGGATTAAGACCCTAAATCCATCTCCCATTAATTTTATCGGATTCAGATCAAAATCAATCTATTGATTCATTTAGTTAACGAATTATTGAATTCAAATCTCGATTGGGTTATCGGATTGAAACCCTAAATCTATCTCCCATTAATTTCATCGGATTCGGATCAAAATTCAATCCATTGATAGCTCTAATTGAAGTACATTGAATTTTTAACATCGAACGTGACGTAGAGCTAATAAACTAAACACGCATTAAAATGCAAGCGTTCTTTTATGTACATTGTGATCCGTAATTGTAATAATTTTAAATGTAAGCATTTTTTAAAGCATTTGTAATACTTTAGTTTTTATGTAATTGTATAATAAATAATTAATTAGAAAATAACACACTATAAATAAAGAAAATTGAGAAAATCAATAACACACTATAAATAGAGAGTACATAAGATTTAAATAGATATTACACATCCGTTGGGTAGAGAGTAATTTACTATAATCGGGAACTTCTCACTCGATTTCATTTGGTCGAGGAAATATAGTTTCGGCATTCTTGAATAATGTTCAATGTACTGAAAATGTGATCGTGCCTAAAGTTCGACTCCCATCACTGTTAGATATTCTCGTACACCATGTGATTTATGTTTTAATTAAATATTAAATAAACAATATACATAACCAATCAATATAATTAATTAATGAGCTATTTAAAGAATAAATTAAATTAAATATTAATTTTCTATTCGAATAAGTGATTAAATAAAGTAATGAAATATTAAATAAACAATATACGTAACAAATTAAGATAATTAATTAATGAAATATTTAAAGAAGAAATTGAATTAAATATTAATTTTTTATTTGAGTAAGTGTTTAAAATAAATAAATAAATAAAGTAATTAAGTATACATAACAAATTAAGGTAATTAATAAAAAAAATATTTAAACAAGAAATCAAATTAAATATTGGATAATTATACATATATTAATTCATAAGGATGTCCATAATGTATATATGAAATTCCATGAGTGGAAGATCGAAAATATTGTTTTTCAAATCTCCAATAATGTTATACCACTTGTACATTATGGTATACTATTTTTATTTAAATAAGTAACTAAAATAAAGTAATTAAATATTAATTACGAATAATAGACACATCCAATTAAGATAATTAATTACTGAAATATCTAAATAAGAAATTAAATTAAATATTATTTTTTATTTAATTAAGTGATTAAATAAATAACTAAACAAAGTAATTAAATATTAAATAAAGAATATACATAATTAATTAATGATATCTAAATAAGAATTAAAATAAATATTAATTCTTTTATTTAAACAAGTGATTAAATGAATAATTGAATAACGTAATTAATTTTTAAATGCATAATATACATAACCAATTAAGATAATTAATTAATGAAATATCTAAATAAGAAATTAAATTAAATATTAATTTTTTTATTTAATTAAGTGATTAAATAAATAATTAAACAATAAATAAATAATATACATAGCTAATTAAGACAATTAATTAAAAAAATATTTAAATAAGAAATTTAAATAAATATTAATTTTTGATTTAAATAAGTGATTAAAGAAATAATTAAATAAAGTAATTAAATATTAAATGAACAATATACATAACCAATTAAGGTAATTAATAAAGAAATATTTAAACGAGAAACCAAATTAACTATTAATTTTTTTATTTGAGTGAGTGTTTAAAATAAATAACTAAATAAGGACCTATTAAGATAATTAATTAATGAAATATTTAAAGGAGAAACCAAATTAAATATAAATTTTTTTATTTGAGTAAGTGTTTAAAATATATAATTAAATATACATATATCAATTAAGATAATTAGTTAATGAAATATTTAAATGAGAAATCAAATTAAACATTAATTTTTTTATTTAAACAAGTGATTAAATAAATAATTAAATAGATTAACTAAACATTAAATAAATAATACACATTACCGATTAAGATAATTAATTAATAAAATATTTAAACAAGAAAGTAAATTAAATATTAATTTTTTTTATTTGAGTAAGCGTTTGAAATAAATAATTAAATATAAAGTGAAAAATGTTTGGTTTTTTAATTTGTAATTTAAGGGTATTTTTGTCTTTTTAAACAACATTCCATCTTTGTAATTATATAAATAATTTAAGGATATTTTTGTCTTTTACTCAACAAATGGCAATTTTGAAGATTGACAAATTTTTTTGGTCAAAGTGGAAATAGGGCATTTTGACTTGCCTAATTTCAAAAGTACCCCATTGAATTACTTTGGCATTGTTTTAAATTTGGGGAAAAATAGGGTTTTTACAGTTGCAAGGTGAAGTGTTTTGAAACCCTTGAGTCGTCTTCTTAATTGAGAAGGGGGGTAGTGTTCTGTTAGCGGGCAATATTTTTGGGGAAAGATTATCTTGTTGAAATTCTATGAACCATGTGAGCATTTTCGTCAAAACAAAAGGATTATAAAATATCTTTGAGATAAAAAAAAAAAAAAAAAAAGTAATATAGTATAAAAATTAATCAACAGTATGTTCTGTTTTCAAAAATAATAATTTAGTTGAAATTGAGGGTAGATAGATAAGCTGTTAAGAAGAAGGTGATTTTTTTTTTCATTTTTTTTTTCACTTTTTAATTGGATGAAAAAATTCTAATTGGATCATATCTCTCCATGTTATGTATATGTACATCAATCTATAAGTAGTGATATATATGTAACACAATCGAAAGTAGAACGATAATAATATAATTCCAATAACCCTACTCAAATCAGGATTGCAAACAAGTGCTTTGACAGACGTGTTGAGTTGTCAGCACTTGTGTGGGTAACTTTTTTTTTTTTTAAAAAACTATCAAATGATACTACACCACATGTTCTAGTCTTTTTAACCCTGTCTTTGATGTGTTTGTGTAGCATGATTGATGGTATAGAGAATTATTGACAGAAATGGTTGACAGCATCTATATGGTGAATTTTTTGTGTTTGGTATGTTAAAAACAATGAAAAATTGTTAAATGTTTTTCAATAAGAAATTTGTTAAATTTTTCTGTATTTGTAGCAAAACTGAATATAATTTGAATCATGCTATATGTACCAACATAGTTGACAACATCATACTGAGCATCATCATATTCATTTAGTTTAAAAAGCCGTTTTCTACATTACAGGCTTGGATTTTGGCAACACATGATTGTCAATCTTGAAATATGTTACCAGTACATAATACAGTGTTCATAACGGTGTCTACCCAAAAGAATGATTTTTTTTTTTAAATTTATGTGTAATATTATTTTATAAAAGATTGTATGATTAAAAATAAGAAAGAAAAATACATTTTAATTTTAATTTCGGCCAACGGGGCTTAGCTTTATTCATTAATTTACCCGCAAGTCGTGCTCGACTAGATTTTTCAGTGTAGTCTCCAATAACTGTTATGATAGTATGGGATTATTAAGTCTCCATTTGATTTTCATTCTTATAAGAATGAGAATGAAAATATAGTCGTTACGAGATCCACAAAAGAGAGAAGAAGTCAAAGACAATGATTTGATGAATAACGGTCATATTTTTCATTTTTGTGATCAAAGAATGGGAAAGATGATGGACCCAAATTTCATATATTACTTAACTTAAAATGGAATTAATTGTTTCAATGGTCACTGAATTTAGATCCATATCTATGATTGGTCACTAAACTTTAAAATGTCGGATTTTGATCACTGAATTTAGGTCCATGGCTTTGATTGGCCATTGAAGTTTTAAATGTTGAGTTTTAGTGACTGAACTTAAGTTTATGTCTTCAATTACTCATTGAAGTTTAAAATATCGAGTTTTAGACACTAAACTTTAAAAAATGTTGTACATTACTATTTGAACTTTGAAAAGTATTGTGCATTACTCACTGAATTTTGAAAAATATTATACATTATTAATTGTAAACTCAATATTTTTCAAAGTTCAACAATTATACTAGTGAGTAACGTATGACATATTTTAAAGTTTAGTGGTCAAAACTCGACATTTTAAACTTTAGCGAGCAATCTAAGACATGAACCTAAGTTCAGTGAGCAATTAAAGACATTGACCTAAGTTCAGTGACCAAAATTTGACATTGTAAACTGTAGTGACCAATCAATGATATGGACTTAAGTTCAGTGATTAAAACTCAACATTTTTAAAATTCAGTGGACAAAATTCGACATTTTGAAATTCAATGGCATGTATGTTCAGTGATGACAATTAACTTCTTAAATTGCTATTTTAGAAGGATTTTAGAAACTATTGGACCGGGATCTGCAATCATACAAGAGAGAGAATAATAAAGCATTTGATTGCTGGATGAAATTGCAAAGTTCCTAGTACCAAGAAAGGCACACATCAAAATCCAAATCTACGACCATCTGTATTCTGTAATCAAATTCAATTGAAAATCCTATATTCATTCAAGACCCTGAATTCAAAATCCAATTCAGTTGAAAGATTTTCTTATTTCCAAACTCAAGGAGTGCAAAAATATAAATGGATTTGGGAGAATTGTGGGCCATATTCGGACCCGGATTTTCCGGCGTAGTCTTTGGCGCCGGCTGGTGGTTCTGGGTCGACGCTGTAGTATGCAGTTCCGTTAAAGTCCCCTTCCTCCACTATCTTCCAGGTATGCGCATGTGTATCTGTATCTATATATTTGTTGGGTGGGGTTTTGGATTTTCCAAAATGAATTTTTAGTTCTATTTGTTACGAGCTGTTAAGAGTGAAATTAAAATTTCAAGAAAGATTAATCAAGATGTAACTCTTGAACTATGGATCTTAACAAAATTGATCGACATCATTAGTGACATTATTAAATTTTTTCTGCTTAAACATTGTTTTATTGCAGGCATTTTTGCCTCTTTGGCTGCTTTGATGTTCAATACTGATAATAAAGAAGACCTTGACGACTCACCCTACGGCTATGGAGAAAACGAGTGGAGGTCAGTAGTACTTGTTGCTATTGTTACTATGCTTGCGTAAATTTTTTCCATGCTATTTGGGTTTGAATGATTTGTAGTTGTAGCATTCTGTGGTTAAGATTTTCGTCATTCGTTCGCTGCCTTTTTTTTTATTTTTACTCACGGGAGGAAGTTACATTTCCATTTTTCTGTTTTGTTAAGTTTTAGGATTACAAAATAAAAATTTTGATCTTTGAGATGATGTTAAACATCTCATCTAAAACTTTGAGCTAATAAAGAGCTGAGCCTTTTCTTCATCTAAATTTAGTTTTGAACACTCCCCAACCAGATGACACATGCTCAAATTTTCATAATTTAATGGCAATGAATCTTGTACCCGACTACCCGAGTAACTTACTTGATTTTTTGTCTTAAAACTTAAGCTGTTAGGGACGAGATTCATGAGGCCCATTTATTTATTTAAATCTAGCCTCCGGTTGCGAAGAATTTATAAATGGTTTAATTAATAAATAAATAAGAATGAGTGGTAAATAAGTGGATAGCACTTGTATTGGTATGTATAGTTGAAAACAAAGTTTAACCATATATAATGATTTATAAATTTTGCCAAAAGGAGGCTTAGCCTTGAATAGGGCTATATATGTTTCTAATTTTTAAGTAATCAAGCGAAATATGATTAACACTCCAATAACTTGTTGATTCAGCACATGAATACCGAAAATTGGGCAAATATCTAGAAAATATTCTTGTTTTATTAATTTATCAAAGCAAAAAAAGTCCATCACAATATCTGTGCAGCTGAGATGTAGAGAAGGACTAATTGACTTATAATCATATTTGCACCCTTGGTCCCTAACTTCTTTGGAAAATAATTATTAAGTCTAGTTTTATAATATAATAAAATAAAATAACTAAATGGAAGGAATAAAACCAAACTGTAAAATGATAAAATTGCCAAGCCCAACGTGTTTTCATCTTCATCATTCTCTAGGTTGATAAAAATTAGTCCTAGAATTATGTGCTCATCTTTATCAGTTGTCTCTTAACCGTAGCAATTCATTGGGTATGATAGCCAGAAAAACAGCCACCAAAGATATATTGTGCATGTCAATGTACTGGACCAATTTTCTTGAAAGTATTAAAATATAACCAGCTGCATGATGATAAATACAAATTTTGAGCACAACTTTCCAACCATTCAACAGTGTGCGACAGGGCGAGTTAAGGAAATCTGAGAAGTTAATTGCTCCTAACAAGACTTGGTGTAAGGACCGCAGCTTTACTTAGCCCCTTGACACTATCGCAGCCGCAGTTTGCCCAACTTCGGCCGCACATTGTAAATATTACTTCAAATTTGAGTTGTAATTTTCGTTTCATTGTAATAGTTATTTTAATTGTAAAATAGCTCTGATATTGGTAAAAGATTAGTATGATTCCTCGTCTTTTAAACGTCTACTCCCGTCACTTGGGTTTTTGTTCAGAATACTATTATAGGGGGTATTAGTCATTCAAAAATCTTTCAAGCTCACTGGTGTCCACCCCCTGCACCAGCATTTGTAATTTTCTGCTTTCATCAATTGTAATGTTCAGTTTTCAGCAATCAATGTTCAATTTACTTTCAATGTATTCAAATTCTCAATTGTAAGCTTTCTACAAAATTGCAATCAAATTTTCTTTCGTCCCGACGCGACCGAGAAAAGGCGGAAGGTAGTCTAGTGGAGCAGACTACTGCCGCACGGTGTCCCTTTCTGTGCCAAGAAGAAAGGCACCCCGTGAAAGTTGGTATCAGAGCTGCGGCTCAAGACCCTCGATAAGAAAGCTATGGATCCAATTACATCACACACCACTGAAGTGGTAGAGCCTCCCAAGAAGGGTACTACGAAACAGCGCGTGGATGCGCTTGATGAGACAGCTACTAGGTTGTGCTATGCTGTGGAAGGTCTCGGGGAAAAAGTCGAGATGGCCGAATCTGAGATTCGTGGATTACACATCCAATTGGATGAAAGCCAAAGAGCTTGCGCAGTAATGACGGAAGCTGCTGCAATCATTCCTGATCTGCAGGATGAAATGGAAGCGTTGAGAGCTCAATTGCGAGTACTCCAACGTGCGGTGGGCAATGGGCAAGCTCCCGTACACGAGTATGCTCCTAGACTCAGAATTCCTGAACCGTGTACCTATGGAGGGGCACGTGATGCAAAAGAAGTCGAAAACTTCTTGTTTGATATAGAACAGTACTTTTTAGCAGCTTCGATCGAAGATGAAGCTAGAAAGGTAACCACAGCTACCATGTATTTGGGTGGAGATGCAAAATTATGGTGGCGAACTAAATATGCGGACATTCAGGCCCACAGGATTCGAATTGATTCTTGGGATCTCCTCAAGGAAGCGATCAGATCGCAGTTTTTCCCGAAAAATGTCGAGTATCAGGCTCGACGGGCTCTTCGAGACCTGAAACACACGAGCTCTATCAGGGAGTATGTGAAATCCTTCTCAGGGCACATGCTGAATATTCGAGATATGTCAGAAAAGGACAAGCTCTTCACCTTTATGGAAGGGTTGAAACCGTGGACACGCACGGAACTTCAAAGACAGAAGGTTACTGATTTAAGCACGGCCATGGGAGCCGCTGAATGCTTGAGCGACTACCAAACAGAATCTAGAAAAGATCGACCTTCGGGGAGTAATCAAGCAATTGGAGGTGGTAACAGATCTTACAGACCCAACTCGAACTCAAATGGGGGAGAGCGCTACTCTCAAAATAGAGAAGGAGCCTATCAAAGCACCCGTGGCTTTCAGGGAAATTATCATAACAGCCGTCAGGGAAATTTTAACGGCAGTAATAGTAACAACTGGAACAAAGGGAAAGCAACGGAGGGCCGAACTGATGCCACTCTCAAATTGAAGTGCTTTTTATGTGAAGGACCTCATCGGGTGTCGGAGTGTCCTCAGAAGCGGATGGTGAATGCATATTGTCAATTAGCAAGTGGCGGGCCAAGTTCGAAACAAGAGGTCCCGCAAGCTAATTGTAATAATGAGACTGACTCTGAAGAGGATGAGGAAGTAGTTGGGGCATTTTCACATCGGTGCAACACAGTATCGCATCGGGTTGTCGAAAAGGATAATGTCCCATTGAAAGAGGCAAAGATGGAAGAAGCGAAGGCTCGTATTTGTAGGGCCAAAGGCTTAATGTTCATTGATGTAAAAATCAATGGGAAGTCAATCAAGGCTATGGTGGATACTGGTGCTACCCACAACTACCTTGCATGCACCGAAGTAGAGCGGCTCGGACTGGTTCTAGAAAAGGGTAGTGGAAAAGTCAAAGCAATCAACTCCGCTGCTCAACCAATAGCTGGAGTGGCAAAATCGGTGTTGATCAAAGCAGGTCCTTTCGAGGGAAGGACAAATTTATCTACAGTTCAGATGGATGATTTCAAGCTTATTCTGGGATTGGAATTTCTTCGGGATACTAAGACAGCAGTGTTGCCATATTCCGATTCGTTAATGATGATGGGTAATAAGCCGTGTGTCATCCCTACACAGGTTGGGAGGATGGGCGAGAAGAGTATCTTAGCCATGCAATTTAGTAAAGGTTTCAAGAGAAGTGAACCCTCTTTTTTGTGTACTCTTCGATTAGAGGAGGTCGAAGAGGCGAATGGTCCTATTCCAAAACCCGTTAAAAGGCTTATTCGGGAATTTGAGGACATCATGCCGGAAGAATTACCAAAGAAATTACCACCAAGAAGGACGATTGATCATGAGATCGAACTTATTCCAGGCGCTAAAGCTCCCGCCAGGGCACC